>NC_091574.1:16313591-16323591 GCF_042767895.1 Penaeus vannamei
TGTAGGTAGTTAATAAAATCTAAAATAATTTATCTTTTTTAATACCGTTTATCATCATTTACTATGATTTTTTCATTTCATCAAGTCCTCTCTTTAACAATAATCACTATCCAGCAGGTCCCCGAGAAGGCTACCTAACAGTCGTATTTTAATCATCTGTTTTTGTAATTTATAATTGAAGTCAGAGTGAGTACGCTATCATGAAATATCTTAATTAAACAAAGTATTGATAACACCCGTGTAGTGACCTTTTGATATTATCTGTTCTTTGTCAGACTCCCAAGACATCTGTCAAATATATATCAACCGCTAATGACCTTGGCAGCCCTTATATAATGAATTGATCAATTATGATTATTATTACCTGTCCAAAATTCCATGAAACGTATAAAACAATTGGAATACTATCTTCTTATTATTAGTAGTATTATTATCATTTATTGGTATGCGTAACTCATATAACCACCTTTTTCGCATTTTCATTAATCTGAAGGTTAACAGAAAATATAACTTCATCATCGATCATGAAGAATACTTCTATTGGCAGACTTTTAGAGTGTAACATTATCTGCAGAAGACATGTATTTAACAATCAAAAGTTCCATCATTACAGGTAATGAGCATAAGGCGCTTACCTGCCAACTTTTCCACTCTTTTCCACATCCTGTAGTGCACACACACACGCGCACACACACACACACAGAAAGAGAGAGGAAAGAGAAGAGAAAAGCGTTTACCTGACTGCTTACCCACTCTTCTCCATACTGTAGCACACACACACACACACACACACACGCAAAGAGAGAGAGAGAGAGAGGGGGGGGGGGAGGATTGTGTGTATGTGTGTGTGTGTGTGTGTGTGTGTGTGTGTGTGTGTGTGTGTGTGTGTGTGTGTGTGTGTGTGTGTGTGTGTGTGTGTGTGTGTGTGTATGTGTGTGCGTGTGTGTGTGCGACGAACATCATCGCAGAACCATACCTCAAGGAGAGCATACCTGTCCAAATTCCATGTATAAAACATTTGGGATTTATTATTATTATTTATTTATCTCTCTCTACCCATCTTTGTCTCTCTCTGTCTGTCTGTCTGTTTGTTTGTCTTTCTTTCTCTCCTTTCGCCTCTACCCTCTCATGTGACACTTTGGCAAATAATTATATACACAAATTCGAATATCAGATTAAATCATATAAATACTTTCAAAACTAATCTTGCTTTAACGTATATTTTACGTATTAGACAGCCAGTATATGTTATAATATAATTGGTAATAGGCACACGGAAGTAGTAACAAGTAAAAATCAGACAGACGGTAATAACAAGTGGAAAATGGCAGGTAATATGTAATAGAGTCTGTAGGTAATACCAGTAATGACAGGTAGCTGGCAAGGACACGTATGGAGTAATAACAAACCCTTTTCTGTAGTAGTAATGACTATTTTTAACAATTTTTGGGTAATTCATGTAAATAGATGGTGTGCTTACCCCGTGAAGAGAACAGGTCTTGGTATAGTTAATGTGATTTACATAACAAAGGCGATCTGTAATTTCCTTTACCATGAAAAAGAGCGAAAAAAAATAGGCCACTGACATAAGACTTTTTATACCACAATGGAATCATGAATAATACGATTATGAAAAAGTAAAATTGTCCAAATGAGAAAAGAAAACTAATTAGTCATTTTTCTGGCGTTTCCATTTTGCTCGCCTCGCTCATTGTAGTGAGGGATAAAACCAAGCAATGAAATTTCGTGACTGTGTAAATATTCAATAAGTATAATCATGGTATGATATGTATATAATACTATATTCATTGCAATGTCTATTTTACAGAGGCAAAGATATCGTATAATTCTAAAGTTTATCATACTTGAAAATATTAAAAAAACAAAAATAGAAGTCATACACATTATAAGCACCAATTCTATCACATATATTTTGAAATTCGAATACTGTTAATTTTCATAAGTGCACTTATTAAAGTACTTTTTCACCCGAAATTATACCGTTATGGCCACAAATTCCTGTAACATAACTAGAATTCGGTACGAGACCTCTTCATATAATCTACCTTACCTATCATTTATCATAATTTTAGAAGTTAGATGCATATTATCCTTCTTTAAAGGGTTAAACCTTTGTTCTCTTTTAAATGTACAGACGGGTAGAGAAGTTCGCGACCATGTAATTAGCATGAATGAATGTTAGACCCACTTTTGTTTACAGTAGTGCAAAATTCCAAGTTAACTGCAATGAAATACTGAATATATAATAATAATGACGTGAAAATATAATGTTATTTATAATTATATGTATGACAAAAAAACTCTCACACGTTTTTTTTACAGAACTTGTATAGCGAATTAGCAGTGTAACAGTAAATAGTTTCCCATTCCATACTGCACGTAACGAACGGTCTAGCAGTCTGATCTTCCTGTTTTGGCACAACAGGAAACATATCTCAGGAGACAATTTATCCTAGTTTGTCCAGCTTCATTATGCAGGAGTGAGCAAATGCATGGCCTGTGCCTCGGTTGCAATGATAATGGTTGTTCGCTTTGCCTTGTGAATACTAAGTAGGCTGCGGTTTGGTATGCATGTTTAAGTCAGGATTAGCGTATTGTGGAGTGCATAATGGATGAACATGTCATTTTCATATTCCGTCGATAACTCGTGTGTTATGAAGTGAATGAGGATATTATTTCATATCGGCATATTAGCATAATTTTTATATGTGGTATTCGTTAACGATATCTCAGTTTTGAGTCGTTTTATATTGTAAGGCAATGTAGATTTAACTAAACCGTTAGTAGTTAGTATATCTGATATATATTTGATATATACTTCATATTGCGACTTAAACTATATATGTAACATCGCAGTCTACACTCCATCAAGAAAGAGTGGCAGATATTCCTTCACTATCCCTGGAGTTTTATGGTCTAATGATTGATCGTGTTATATCTTATGATAAATGTTGTATTGATAACGTCTCTTTTATGAGTGCAATGACTAGCAAAAAAGCAGATCATTACAATGGTTGTAATAAGTCATCGGTGTCTGTGATAAATCATATTTTGTTGGTAATCATCATTTTAGCTACATATATATAGATAGATGGGCACGTGGACACACACACACACACACACACACACACACACACACACACACACACACACACACACACACACACACACACACACACAGGAATATGCACATATATATCCAAGAGACGGATATGTCAGTTTTACTTTAACGAGAAAATTTACGTTATTACTACGCCGTCTTCCACTATTTTGTGTGTGTGTGTGTGTGTGTTTGTGTGTGTGTGTGTGTGTGTGTGTGTGTGTGTGTGTGTGTGTGTGTGTGTGTGTGTGTGTGTGTGTGTGTTTGTGCATGTACTTATATATACATATATATGCAGTATGTATATACATATATATGTATGTATATATATATATATATATATATATATATATATATATATATATATGTGTGTGTGTGTGTGTGTGTGTGTGTGTGTGTGTGTGTGTGTGTGTGTGTGTGTGTATGTATGTATGTATATTTATATATACAAACATATATATATATATATATACATAATTTTAGCTACATATATATAGAGAGATGGGTACGTGGACACACACACACACACACACACACACACACACACAGGAATATGCACACACACACACACACACACACACACACACACACACACACATATATATATATATATATATATATATATATATATATATATATATATATATATATATAAACATATATGTACACACACACACACACACACACACACACACACACACACACACACACTTATATATATATATATATATACAAATGTATACAAATGATGAATATTTGATAGCAAATTCGTAATTTCATATCTAATCCGAGGGAGTGCTATAATGTAAGCACATATAAGGGAGCCTTTTTGGATCACATGCTCCGTGCGGGACCCACCATGTGTCCTCAGTAACCCACCCGTGGTCGAATGGGGTGTGAATAAGTGTTGTTTCTGCGGTTTTATACTTTGACTTTGAGTATTTATCCTCGCCCGAAGTCCAAGGTAAACTTTATGTCAGTCGAATGAACTGTACAGTGTTACATTTTTTTAGTTTGGTTGGAGATGGACATTTGGATATGGGTAAAGGAATTTAAAGTATAGAAACTATTGTAATAATAGCATTTATAGGTAGTATGTAGTAAATACGAGACAGGAGCTCCTGAGAGTCAATTCTACGCTCCTGGCGAGTTAGCATGACATCGTCCACCCAATTGTAAGCCCCCAAAACTGCGATTAACGCTCCACATAATCTCGATACATCTCGCGGGGGAATTGTCCACCCATTCGGAATTGCAAGGCGTTACAGAAAAGATAAAAGAGTGTTATAGATGTTGATATCGCATTTTTCTCGTAGCATCACTCCGAATCCTCAAATGAGAACATGAAAAAGCAATTCAGATATCTGATCTCAATTAGACGAATCAGCTCCAATAAAACCTACCCAAAGTTTGTCTTCCTAATTACCACAAGTTTATTTTTAACATGACATTTGTATGATTTTGCCGTCAAGAGCATTAGGATTGTCAGTCTAAGTTGAGTGTACCGGTCTGCCTGTTACACTTACTCAAACCACTGTATTATTGTTATTCCTGTTATTTTGTCACTGCATCATTATTATCATTACTGTCATTATTAGTCATTGTGCCAATGTTATCACTTATTCGCATTCCTATTCTCGCTCTCAACGCCATCATTCATTCTAATCCAACTTCAAAACATTGGAATCATACTGGAAAAAATCAGAGAAAAGATGAATCCATGTGTGCTAATACAATATACTTTATACTAAGATTCTCTGTATAACCTAACCAAGCTCGAAAGCATAGTCACAGTCCAATGATAATTCTTGTTCAGTTCCCAAGAGATCATCTATATTCACACACCTCCCTTCCGTGAATGTGAGAGTAACGTAACTATTAAATGGCATCTGCACAGCTTACGTTAACTGAACTCAGATTGACATAATCAGAAAGCTTATATTAGCCCTCCAGATGCCAAACCATTATGTTGGTTTTCTGGTGCTTAATTTTAAAGCAGCTTTTATGATTCTTGGGTATCTGGATATTTACTAAAATTCCTTATATTTTACTATATTCAAAATTATTAACATCACTTTTAATTCCTGAAGCCCTCAGAAAATATGTTCTATTGTAATGAAGTCTAGCTGACTATTAAACAATTTGTCTAGTTTGCCTAACTCGTAAAAAAACGTGATATTAACCTATAAATATTGTACCAACACCTAAACGATAATTACTGTTGTGTTAAAATCCAAAATAACTAATTACAGTATGAAACATTCCCTCCTGTTAGGATTACGACTCTGCTGAAGCGTTAGAATGATCAGTGTCATAGTTGTTCACCAGCGGCATTCATTTCTGTCAGAAAAGGGAGGGACGGAGATAACGATAAATTCATTTTCTCTTTTAACTCCAAGAGCGAAAATCTTCAGTGCATAATCAGTCTCAAGATGCCGGATAAAGAGTTCAGCCAAGTGTGATGTGTTCACGTAAAACTTCTGCTATTATAAACATATTGCGTAATGTCAGATGGGTTACCATTAATATTTTATATTGACAGCACTGTATTTGCACCGACAGCTTACCGCGCGTAATGATAATAATAATCACTATCGTTATCCTGATCATATTCAATGTAAAATCATAATTACAACCACATGATACTCATAATTACATAGTAATCATAACCACACCGTAATTATGATCACGTCATAATCATTATCACATCATAACTAAACCTACAACCAAATCATAATATTCATAACCATACGCAAAATCATAATGGGATTAATAGGACGAGAATGGCGAAATAATAATAATAATGAAATACTATAAAAAAGTACGAGCAGGCATTAATAAAGATTTACCAATAAGACATCCTCTTCGTAAGCTGCTTTAAACTACAGCATATATCTTTACCTATACAAATATGTAGATGATATTCTTTAACACAAAGGTCATTTTACAGAGAAGACGGTAAATATCTACAGTCGAACATCGATTTCCCATAATAGAAGCTACTTTGTTTTATTTAGAACCGTCAAACATTACTCAACAAGTATGTTTAACTAGAGGGCATGGTTAGTAGGAAGCGAATGTGACGTCAATCTGTTTTCTAAACATGATTCTCTTTAAAATTTGACTCTTCGTCATTTGCATAATGCAATGATGGTGCACGGCACTTGTTTAACATTTTGGATTTAGACTATGCCTTTTCTCTGCGTTTCTGTTACTTTTTTAATACGTCACCCATTCGCTTGTGCACATTCTAAACTTAAAATGAGATTCACACGTTTTCTTGTGTTTCGAGAGTCTCGTCAATATTTACGTAAGTGAGGTTGCCACGAATCATGAGACAAGACGTAAATACCACGCGCGTGTTCAACACAAAATGGCGTATATGATGGTAGTCAATCATCAAGAGATTATGTATATATTAACCCTAAAGTGAATGAGTTAGACCAGGGCTGCCAACCTCATTTACCCCAGGGGACCACCCTTCACCTTGGTGTACACTATACGGGCCAGATAATCATGAGTCGACGCGACGAAACGGCGATAGGGTTGACGTAAAAACGCAGGAGGAGATTCCATTCATTATAAAAGACACAGTGACGAAGAACTGTAAGAGTGTAATTGATCATCTTAAAAGACGAAAGGTCGGCTTAATTGATTATGTAAAATGGCCGACTGTAAGACTGAAATAGAGCATCTACCGCGGGCTGCGCATAACTATGTGACGGGCCGCGTGTTTTACACCCCTGATGCAAAGTGTAGTTGGGTATTACCTTTTAAGAGTTTTAAAGGTATTAAACCCTGTCCATGACTTCATTCTTTACTTTTCCGAAGTAACACACGAGGACAGCCAAATGAACAAAGAAATAGAAGGAGACGATGAAAACAATAAAAAACAGCAACAATAACAAATATGCCTTCTTTTATACTCCGGAGAAAATTCCCTTCCCTGACCCACATTTCCGGAGAAAGGCTGGCTCGGATATAATATCTCGCCAACAAACACGTGTCAACAAAATCAGACTCCGATCCTCTTCTCGTAACCAAAATAAGACAGGAAATACAAACACCTTTTGGGCAGCAACATCAAAGGACACTTCCCCTTTCACTGAGTTTTTGTGGCCTAGCTCTCTCTTGGTGGTTTAACCTCACCTGACCTTTCATCAGTCTTCTCCTCCTGGGGATGCTACAATTTCCTGCCAGCGGGAAGGATAGAGTTCAACCTAAAATTAACTCTCTTGATATAGAGTATAAAGGCGACATTCCACGCCTAGAGTCACACGTATGGGATCTCCAGGACCTTCTTGCTCTCATAGTTGGCGTCTGTTGCGCTTGCATTTTGCCAGACAATAATACAATTGCTGACTATACTGAAGCAAATAATCTCATTCGTTATTCGTCGTTTTACCTCCTACTCTTGTTATTATGTTTTGATCAAGTGTCAGAAAAGGAGTTATTGTACTACGTTGAAAAATAAAACTATACCTTTATTTTTTGTCGTTCACAGGTATCCTTACTTTGCCAAGCAACTTCCGATTGTATGACATTCTTTAAAAAATCTTATGTATAATCGATAAAAAAACTCGTTCGTGCCATTACTAAAAAAAGTATCGATCGAAACATGTATCGCGATAGTGTCCATCTCTGATTGTGATATGAAATTTGGACTGCGAATAGGAAATTATAAACGTTTTAGGGATCTTGACCCGCCGTTGTTGTTGTAGTGAGGGGAGGGGAGTGGGAGGGGTTAGGAGGCGGAGACTAAGGTCAAATGTAGGGGATTACCCTACCTTAGACTTCATCCTTTGCCTCAACTAATTTTGCATGGTCTTTTGTTCTCCTTTCCTTTTCCTTCTTCGCTGTATCTCCTTCTGTCCACTCCCTAAGGTGTTAGAGCCACGATGAAAGGATGAAAGGCTGGCTTTGCGTCAGTTCGTACTCTATTTGCTCTTCTCTCTTTACCCTTTTCACCAGCTTCCAGTGCTCGACAGCCTTTAACATCTAACACACTTTCTTCTAATCGTTCACCCATTTTTACCCTTTTCGTCACAGTACTTTAGCATAATCCTATATGACCTTTGACATCTGGCTTATTATTTGTTTTGACCTTTGACCATTCTCAGAATTCACAAACATGGTCTTCTGAACCAAAAAATCTTCCTTACCCGAAGGCTTCGTTCCGGTCTCATTCTATCGCGATATTTTGAAGACACCGCACATGACATTGGGTGTTGCGTTATATATATGTGTGTGTATAATCACACACACACACACACACACACACACACACACACACACACACACACACACACACACACACACACACACACACACACATACACACACACACACACATACACACACACACATACACACATATATACATATGTATATTAATATGTACACACACACAAACACACACACACACACACACACACACACACACACACACACACACACACACACACATATATATATATATATATATATATATATATATATATATACAAGAGAGAGGGGAGAGTTAGGAGGGAGCGAAGTGGATGAAGGAGAGGTTGTGGATTTATATGTCACATGTTATTATAATCAGTCTCAATTTATACCAGCATCAACTCATTAATTTCTCACAGCTAGGAACGTCACCAAGCCATAAATAACGTGGAAAAGATAATCTTCAGGGAGCGAGACCTGTGGAGGGTTGACCTTATCCTCTGACTAAATCGCCTTTTGTGGTGATAATAATAAATTATTATTATTATTTGTTTTTACTGAAGGTCAGGTCGTTTCGGAATACATATGGAGTTTTTCAGCTTAACATTTATAAGATGATATTTAGTGAAAATAAGATCGTATAGAATTGGGTTACATACGGTATAAAAATAAACCTTGTATTTTCAAAACAGCGTATTTCGTCACAGAGTACAAAGTGCTCTTCTCAACTGATGCTATTTCAGGTACTTACAACGAGAGAAAGAAGGTATGGGAGAAATCCCAGTATGTTTCTAATTCATGTCAGGGAATTTCACCGCTGTGACTAAGTCATACGGTCATCATCCTTGGACACAGAGGTAAAATCCCTTGGTAAAAAATGTCATTTAAGTGGCTTTAGTGGAATTAGAACATATCTTCAACACTGGTTCGGTTTGAGGTCAACAGAGGTCAAGATTAAAGGTCAGGTCCTTGGACTCCCAATGTGTGACTATCTTATGGGATAAAAAAACATGCGTAAGGTCAAGGGAGGAGGCTAAAATTAACGTGAGGTTGCCTTGGTTACTAACGAGCCAATCAAATATGATTAGTTGAAATTTGAAGGGTTATATTATATGTAAGGAATTAGAAGGTAGTAACATGTAAAATGGTCCATGTGAATTATCATAGCGCCAGAAGGGAAAGTTTCGTACTGTCAATTGAATGTGTGTGTGTGTGTGCATATATATATATATATATATATATATATATATATATATATATATATATATATATATATATATATATATATATATATATATATATATATATATATATATATATATATATATATATATATGTCTATATATATATATATATATATATATATATATATATATATATATATATATATATATATATTTCACCTCTGTGCAAGGTTGATATTAGGTCGAAAGGCCAAATAGAGCAAAACTAAACAAAATTATGCGTAAAGTATACAATGGTTAAAAGAAACACCAGTCTTTGGAGATTTAACACAACAACCTAATATAAAGGAGAACGGGTGTGAAATAAACGGAAATCTGTAATTTTGTTTCCTAAAGTTATTACAGACCACAAAAGAAATAAAACGTATAATTGCGATGAGTGAGATGAGAAGGAACTAATAAGGAACTGTTAACTATTTGGAAAGGA
>NC_091574.1:16346091-16353591 GCF_042767895.1 Penaeus vannamei
AGTAAAGAAAATGTTATTATGAATTAAACATTTCATTTAGATCATCCAAAGAATCGGCGTTTCAACAAAGTCCAACCCAAAAAGTTCATCTGGAAAAGGAACAAGTTTGACAGTTGTTCTCGCTCAAGATATTCGACCCAGCAATCATTAGTCAAACCCATTAATAGCTTAATGTATCTAAAAACCTTGAACATTTATTTATAATTATATGCTTATTCTCATTCTCAATTTCGTGCTATTCTCCTTCTTGCCCTTGCCCTCCTTCTTATTATTATCATTATAATTACAGTAATCATTATTATTATTATTATTATTATTATTATTATTATTATTATTATTATTATGATGATGATGATGATGATGATGATGATGATGATGATGATGATGATGATGATTCATATTGTTATTATTATCATCATTTTAATTTTTCTTCTTATTAACATTATTGTTATAATTACTATTCTTATTTTATTTTTATAGTACCTACTCCTACTCCTACTCTTAATGTTTATAGCAATAATGATACTGTCAGTGGTAATGATAATGATAGTAATGATAATGTTAAAGATAGCGATGATAATGATAATAATAGTAGTAATTAAAATAATTGATAATGATAATCGTAATATTAGTGGTAATTATAATGATAATGACGATGATAATAATGAAAATTTTGATAATGATAGTGATGATGATAATGATGATAATAATAATATAATAATAATGAAACTAATAGTAATAATAACAACAACAACACAAAAACAACAACTACAATAATAATGATAATGAGAACAATGTTAATGATTATGTCAATAATGATTAAAATATGACTGGAAAACGATAAAGAAAATAACAATAATAGTGAAAAAGATAGATAGCAATGAAATTAAGAACAATATAAAGAACAGCAACAATAACACTAATGATACGAATAGTGGTAACAGTAAGATTATGTAATAGATATCAGTAATGAAGATTGCAATGATAATAAAGATGACAGTGCCTGCAAGAAATTGTAATGAATACGCATAGTAGCAACAGTAAGATTATGTAATAGATATCAACAAAGAAGATTGCAGTGATATTAAAGATGACAGTGACTGCAAGAAATGTAATGAACATCAAGACACGAAAGAAGCTCCACGTGCCCCAGGAGGTGAGAACGAGGGCGGTGTCAGCGCAGAACGGCTCGCAACACAGGGAAAGAGTTATATCGTTTGGCAATAAATGTCTTGTTTCTCTCGCCATCTGTCTCCATAAAACTACTGCTGACTTTTAACCTGGACTCGGCGCTAACTCTGCACTATAAGGGAAAGTTCGATGAAAAGATTTCGGCAGTTTTTTTCGTATCTTGCAAAAGTGCTGGGTTGTACGGAATAATTCTCCGTATATATTCATGTCTACGGTGCACACACACGCACACACGCGTACGCTCACACTCGCACGCGTACACTCACACTCACATTTACACTCACACACACACACACACACACACACACACACACACACACACACACACACACACACACACACACACACACACACACACACACACACACACATATGTGTGTATCTGTGTATGCATTTTAATGCGATGAAACAAACAGAGAGAGAGGGAAAATATGAACGATAAAGATACGTACGGAGAGAGAGGAGAGCAGACGCAGGAGCCAACCAACCACACAGACGGAGCGGCATCAATGGCACCCCCTCCCCCCGCCCGCACCTGGAGGCACCTGGGAGGGACGACGACAGCTCGACGTCCTCCCAAAGGGCACAGAGTCCCCGGCCTTAATTGTGTCAGATAAGGAGGGCGAGCCGAGCCAAAGGGCAGGCGGGCGAAGAGGGACCTCCCGCGTACTACCGAGGAGTAACGTACCTTTCCCCGTGAACAAAGGCGAGGAAATTGAATGGAACGGAACTGCCAGGGATCGCCGGGCGACTCTCTGCTTCGGCGTTAATGTATCACGAAGTTTAGACACAAGGGAGAGGAGACCCGTGGACGAGGAGGGGGGGGGTGAGGAAGATGTGAGGGGGCGTGTGAAGGGGAGGGGTATGCAGGGGCGGGAGGGAAGTTCAGGGGGGTGAGGGGAATATGGAAAAAGATTCAAAGAACGAAGGAAAGGAGAAAAGGGAAGGGGAGAGGGGAAGAAAGGTTTCGAATGTCAGTTGAGAGGGATGGGTTACTCTTTTTACTCTCTCCGTCTGTCTATCTTTGTTACTTCTCTGTATCTGACTCTCTCTGCCTATCTCTGTTTATTACTCCATTCTCCCTTTGCCACTCTCTATTTCAACCCTCACAAAACTTCGTAGTATTTTGAACAACAAAGGTTACACTATTTGCAGAGTTCAGATATGTATCTCGTGTAAGTAACAGCTTGCAGAAATACCATGGCTGTTTATTGCTACTTACTGGTTTTCATATCCACTGCACATAAAATAAATTTATTTTTTAATAATTCCTGTTTTACAATAATTTAAACAATCTTTGCCACTCGTGCCCAGTAACTCACAGACAGAGAAGGAAGATTGACTGCACAAGGGGATCTTTATGGCTCACTGAACTCCTTTCTGGTAAAATACTGTTTTGTTGTTGGCTATGGTTCTTGGTGAGGAACATAAATCTTTCTCTTTTCCTCAACTGCCCTGAAATTCACTCTACTTTCTCCCTATACCACCAAATTTCTCTCTCTCTCTCATACTCTCACTGTCTGTCTTTCCGTCTCTCTCTCTTTCTTTCTCTGTCTCTATCTCTCTTTCCTTTTTCTCTGTACTATCAAACTCTTTCTCTCTCTCACTTATACTCACCCCCTCCCCCTTCTCTCTCATAATCTCCTCTATCTCTCTCTCTATTTCCTTTTCTCCCTATACCACCAAGCTCCCTCTTTCTATCTCTTTCTGTCTGCCTGTCTGTCTTTCTCTTTCCTTTTTCCTTACACCACCAAACTCTCTCCTTCCCTCCCCCCCCTCTCTCTCTCTCTCATACTCACTCCCCCCCTCCTGACTCTCTTCCATTCGCTCGCACAGAACGACAATGATTGTAAAAAAAAGAAACAGATTCTCAATACGTAAAATACCCACTAATGTAAGTGTTATCACATCTCTCGCAGGCGGATGACGAAATTACCATATGAAAATCGACGTAAAAATGTATTTTTCCCTCGCTCTCATACGTCTTCGAGAAGGGAAAGATTCGCTCATCCCTTTTACATTATCAGATTAATTCTTTTTGTCATAATAAATCTTTGGCTCTTTTGAAAGATGGTCTTAGGCTTAAAGGGGTTTGTGATTCGTAGGACAGTATTATCCTCACTAAAAGGCAGAGCGGATTCTGGTGAAAAGATATATTGTGTTTCATTTTCTATAACTACCTCTTTGCGCGCGCGCGTGTGTGTATGTGTGTATATGTATATATATATATATATATATATATATATATATATATATATATATATATATATATATGTATGTATGTATGTATACACACATATGTGTGTATGTATACATAAATAAAATATACATATATACATAGGCACAGACACACACACATACATATAAATACATATATACATATATTGAGCTTGTTATTGATCTGACATGTAAAAGATGCGATGGTTCTAATTGTAAAGATATATGGATACGAATTAACGAATTTTTAATTCTAGAGGGTATGTCAATACAGCAAAATTTTGTGTCAGAATTAAGAGAAGACCTCATAATAACCATTAAAAAAAACTGATTTCTTAAAATATTAGGGGTTCAATGGGGAGAGTTATGAACAATTAGTCAACAGTTTTATTGTCTGGTTCTTCTGTCTGACAGAATCGTTGCTTCGCCCCGCACACAGGTATGGTGAGAGCTGGTATTAAAAATCGAGTTTTGCCCGGATATTGGAGGCTGTAATGCTTGATAAGTGAATCAATATAATTGCGAATCCTTATTTTATGAATTGCGATAGCGAAGACGGAGTCGTTGCTTCGCCCCGCGCACAGGTATGGTGAATGCTATTAAAAATCGATATTGGAGGCTGTAATGATCGATAAGTGAATCTATATAATTGCGAATCCTTATTTTATGAATTGCGATAGCGAAGACGGAATCGCCGCCTCGTCCCGCGCACAGAAAGAAGGCCGAGGGAAATGGGCAGCGCTTGCACCTGCTCTGGTAACCGATAGGCTTGGCTGTTAGGATATATCTATTTATTCATTCTTTTGATTATTTTTTTTGTCAGTGGGTATAACAACGGAATTCGTCGAAGGTGATAATTCCAATTGCATCAGGTTATGAATTGTAAAGGAAATGATGGACCAGAGTAGAGTGAAAGAACGGAAAGGGATCGATTACTTTATGTATATATATATATATATATATATATATATATATATATATATATATATATATATATATATAATGGAAGCGACTGTGTGTGTATGTGTGTGTGTGTGTGTGTGTGTGTGTGTGTGTGTGTGTGTGTGTGTGTGTGTGTGTGTGTGTGTGTGTGTGTGTGTGTGTGTGTGTGTGTGTGTGTGTGTATGTGTGTGTCCCTTTCTTTCTCTCTCTCTATATATGTATATATATGCATATTCATATATATATATATATATATATATATATATATATACATATATATATATACATATACATATATACATACATATATATACATATCAAAAAAATATAGAAATGAGTCTTTACTCACACACACACACACACTCATACACACACACACACACACATATATATATATATACATATATATATATATTTATATATATATATATATATATATATATATATATGCATACACATATGCATACACACATAAATATATGTACTACTGTATATATATATATATATATATATATATATATATATATATATATATATATATATATATATATATACATGTATATATATATATATATATATATATATATATATATATATATATATATATATATATATATATGTACATGTGTATATATATATTTACATATATATATATATATATATATATATATATATATATATATATATATATTTACATGTATATATATATATATATATATGTATGTATATATATATATATATATATATATATATATATATATATATATATATATATCTGTGTGTGTGTGTGTGTTTGTCAATCTATGTCTCTTTTCTATATGTATCCTCTCTTTGGGTATTCATTAATTCTCTCTTTCTCTAACCTTTGACGGTCAGTTGCAGAATAATGTTAATATAGTCATAAATACTTAAGCATGTTTGAATATCTTTTTTTATCATCTAAGAAGTTAATTTGGAATGCTTTGAATCCTTGTCATAAAATGTCATATCATAATTTAACTTGATACACAGTACCATATACTTCACTGGTTTTTGTTCAGTAGTTTTATCATTAGGTTCTTGAATTCTATGCACACAGTCAAATGAACTCTAGAATGTAAACGTAGTCTATAAAGAACTCTTAACATTTTCCCTATCTTATGCAGAAATTTTATTCCTTAGTTTCATAAAAAAGAAAAAGAGAGAGAAAAAAGAAAAAACCCTACTAAAAACACATCGTCGCGGCTACGAAACTACCACTTGGAACATGTAATTTCCAAATTGCTTCTTTACCCAAAGGTTTAATAACATCCAGTGCATGAGTGGCAGTGCAGCGGAGGGCCCTCTTACATATATAGATGCATCTAGCGTAATTCCTCCAATATGCTGTCTTCATATTACACACTGGGCACGTAAGGCACAAAAGGGATGGCGAGGAACAAGAAGTTTTACATTACATCTGCATAATCTTGTCGTTTATTGGAATTAAGAGTACGCTTGCCCGCTCGCTGAATCGTTCGTATCTGTGACTACGTTTTCATGTCCGTGGTTATACGTTAGTAGATATATTTGTGCGTTTTCTCGTCGCTCTTGAGGGCTCTGTTGGAATATATTCGAGAGTGGGAAAGAAGAGGGAAACTTTTGGATATAAGATTTCGAGTTTATAGCACATCTTACATATCGTGCATCTGTTATGTGGTCATAGATTTCATATTGTAACGCGTTAGACTGAGATCGCTGTTTACATATATATATTCCTTCATTAAGCTAATTTTGACTAATGATAATTGAAAATTTCCTGAATGATAATAATAGCAACACAAACATTGATTATGATTAAACATAATAATAGTAACAATCATAATGATACAGACTGTCCTGTTTCCTACATGAACGCGGGTTTCAACTGAATCCCTTAGCTCAGTGTTGCTTACAGCAATTATAATGTAAAAATCTTGGTTCTTTTCATAACATGGGCAAGAGCTGACGCACAGCGTACCTTACCCCAATTCATGCGATGCTGTGGACAGACAAATGCAATTTATGCGCTACAGTAACCCTTTTGTTCTAAACGCAAAACTTTGGATAACATTAAAACATTTCATTTCGTATTGGTAGAAGCAGTATTATTAAAAGGAATTAAGAGAATTGTTATGGCATGGTTGTAATTGTTATGACTGCAGTTTCGCTGTGGCATCAGTTCAGCTATTAGATTTGCATTATAAACCCACAATGTGAACACCGGTTTATTAAAAAGAGAAAATAAAGTGAGGTGACTATTTTTGCAAGTTGACGTCTTTTGTTGCTGTGGGTTTGCTCTGCGTTTCAATTTGTTCCCGATTTTGCATGATTTCTGGTCACTAGTATTTGAAGTGAACAATGAAAAAGAAAATGAAAAATAAACATCTCTGTACTCTTAACAAATTGTTACAGTAAGCGATTTTTTTTCAGTATTTTTCAGTTTTTTTTCAGGGTTCAGTATCAGCACAGAGAGGGCTTCACGATAACCCTTTACATTTTTAATCAAGAAAAATTTAAAACTCATTTCATATTTACGACACAATGTCTTTATCTTATTGGCTTTGATTTGTTCCACTCTTTACGTGAATATTAAACATTCAGATGACGGAGATATGTGTATCTTTTATACTTTGCACAATAAGCTGTAATAAATGTATTGATACTAGAAAAGACACAATGCACAAACTAGATTTATAGAAAGGAGAGATAGTATTTTCAAAATATTTTTAAATTTCATTTTGTCAAATCAGTAGAAGAAAACACGGGTGATTTCGAAACAGTTAAATCTAGTTTGTACATTGTGTGATTCTGTATTGTAGGTTCAACATGGAAAAATGTTTTTGCCATTTGAATTGGTATCAATACTATTAATAATGGTAATGCTTATAATGGTAGTGATGATTGCGATAGTGCTCATGATGGTGCTGCTGCTGATGGTGGGAGAGGATAAGGAAAATTTTACTTAAACTGGTACTCTTGAAGATACCTAAGGTAATGAAGCCGATGATAGTGATGATGATGATGATGATGATGATGATGATGATGATGATGATGATGATGATGATGATGATGATGATGATGATGATGATGATGATGATGATGATGATCATCATCATCATCATCATCATCATCATCATTATCATGATCATT
>NC_091574.1:16396091-16398591 GCF_042767895.1 Penaeus vannamei
AAAAGGAAAGAAAATGAATGAAGAACAGAAGAAAAGAAAAAATCTAAAAGAAAAAGCGATCAGTCTATTATTAAGTTTTAGCATAATTTTGATTATTTGTCCATTCGTTAAATGAAAATCAGATACGTTTCAACATGCAGGAAAACATAGATAAACACGTGAAAACAATAGAAGTAAAAGTAGGAATCTGTAGGTAGATAAAAAAGAAAGAGGAAGAAAAAGAACAAGAAAAAAAGGAAAAGAAAAGGAAAGAAAAAAACATATTGAACAGATAAAAGGAAAAGAAGAAAAAGGAAAAGGAAATGGAAAAAGGTAAGAAAAAACAAAAATGAAAAAGAAAAAGAAAAATACAAACAAAGAAAAAGAAAGAGGATAAAAATAAAAGATGAAAGAAAAACGAAAAAGAAAAGAAAACGAAAAAGAAAAAAGAAAAATAGAAAACTAACAAAAATAGAATGAAAAAGAAATTAAAAGGAAAAATAAACGACGGACAGACAGAGAGAGAGAGAGAGAGAGAGAGAGAGAGAGAGAGAGAGAGAGAGAGAGAGAGAGAGAGAGAGAGAGAGAGAGAGAAAGAAAGAAAGAGAATGAAAGAGAGAAAGAAAGACCATCACTTATCCCTCTCTTCCCTTCTCACTACCCCACCCCCCTCCGCATCCTCACCCACCCCCTAACCCCCACCCCCAACCCTTTAAACCCATCTCTTGCCCCCCCTCCCCCACCCCCCCAAACCCCTCACTATCCCCTCCTCCTCCCCCATCCTTACCTCCCTCACCCCCACCCCCCCAACCCCCCACTACCCCCTCCTATCCTCCCACCCCCCTCCCTCACTACCCCCCCTCCCACTCACCCTCCCTAACCCCCCCCACCCCATTCTCTCACTACCCCCCTCCCCATCCTTCCCCCCACCCCCATCCCTCACTACCCCCCACTCCCCATCCTCACCCACCCCCTAACCCCCAACCCCAACCCCTCACCCTCCCTAACCCCCACCCCAATCCCTCACTACCCACCCTCCCACTCCTCACCCTCCCTAACCCCCAACCCCTCACTAACCCCCCCTCCCCATCCTCACCCATCCCCCTAACCCCCACCCCAACCCCTTAAACCCATCTGCTCTTGCCCCCCCTCTCCCCCCAAAAAAACTTCGAAATGTAAGCAAGTGTCTGTGAAAATAGCCATGCCCTTGCCCATTGACCTACGATCCTCAGGTGACTCGCAAGATCGCCTAACTTTGCCTCTTCTGTATCGACGGAAGCTCCTTCATCTCAAGAAGTCTTCGCTAACTTTCAAACAGCTTTCCTTTCCCTCGGTGTGGCGTCGGCGGCGGTCCCTCTCTATTTACATTTCCAAAAAGGGGACACGGGCGGGCTGCGGGCGGGCGCTTTGAAGTTTTTTTTTATTATTTATTTATTTATTTAAGCTTTTTTAATGCGTGATTTTTTTTTTTGGATAATTTCCTGTGTGATTATTGTGAGTGTTATTATTATTATTATCATTACTTATTCATTATAAGCCCTATTTTTTTTAATGTGTGATTAAAAATATTTTCTTGTGTGATTCTTGTGATTATTATTATTATTATTATTATTATTATTATTATTATAATTATTATTATTATCATTATTATTATTATTAATTTATTTATTTATTACTTTTATGGGTGATTGTTATTTTTTGGTATATTTTTTTTTCTTTTCATGTGTTATTATTTTTACGTTTTTATGTCTTATCTTTTTTTATGTCTGATTATTTTTTGATGCTTCATGTAATTATTATAACAATAATTATTATTTTACTCTTTATGTATGAATTATTTTCCTTTCATTTGTTATTATATCTTACTTTTATGTGTGATTAATTTAACGTTATAATGTTTGATTATTCTTCTCTTTATGTGATAATTATGAAAAATTATTTTTGCTTTTCTATGTTTAGTATATTTTATGTTTATCTTTACTTTTAGTGTGTGATTACCTTTTGCTTTTTTATGCGACTATTTTTTCTGTGTATGTGTAATTGTTATTATTTTCATGTGTGATTTTTTTTCTTTTTATGAGATTTCTTTTTTTTATTTTATGTGTAATTATTTATCTCGTTTTTTTTTTGTATTTTATTATTATTTTTTATGTAGGATTATTTATTTTTTTCAGGTATGATTATTTTTTCTTTTTATTTCTACTATTCTATTTGTGACTGTTAATATTTCTTTTTTATGTCTGATTATTTTTTTCTTTTTTTTTTTACTATTCTATTTGTGATTGTTAATGTTTCTTTTTTATGTTTGATTATTTTGCTTTTATGTTTGAATATTTTCTTTATATATGTGAATATTTCTTTTTTTTTTGGTTTTTGTTTTTACCATTTTATGTGCGATTATTTGTATTTTCATGTGATTTTGTTTCTCTTTATGTGTGAATATTCTTTTTTATGATTAATTCATTTATATGGGTTTATTTTTATTTTCTATGTGATTATTTTTTGTTGTGATTATTATTTT
>NC_091574.1:16421091-16428591 GCF_042767895.1 Penaeus vannamei
TTTACCGCGGGTCTCTCGGTGGGTTGTGGAAAATCTTTGTACTTGTAGGATTGCATGAGATTCACTTTTTGTTATCGGTTTTACCGTTATTTCTATCACTATTATCATAATGGCTATCATTATCATCACAATATAATTTTCAATATTATTATTATTATCAATATTTTTGTTATCATTATCATTACAATCATTATTATTATTACCATTAATATTGCTATCATAAATTTTATTATTGTTTTAATAATAATAATGGTAATGATATCAGTAATTATAATTATTATTATCATTATTGTTATAATTATTATTATCATTATTGTTATAATTATTATTATCATTATTGTTATAATTATTATTATCATTATTGTTATAATTATTGTTATTGCTATTATCATTATTGTCATTGCTATCACATTATTTTTATTATTGTTGTAATAACAGTAGTAGTAGCAGCAGCAGCAGCAGCAGCAGCAGCAGCAGTAGTAGTAGTAGTAGTAGTAGTAGTAGTAGTAGTAGTAGTAGTAGTAGTAATGTTAATAACAATAATAATAATAATGATGATAATGATAATGATAATAATAATAATTATGATAATTATCATTATTGTTATTGTTATTATCATTATCATTATCAATATTACTGCTGCTACCAGTATTGCTATAATTTTTGTTACTATCACTGTGTTAGCATTATTATTCCCGTCGTTGATGTTTTATTGTTATGATTAGTTTAACATTACCATTATTACCAACGTAATATCAGACATACATCAATAATAAATTTTATCGCAATTGATTACACTTTTGCGTAATCTTAAACCGCAATAGATTACTCTTACATATAGATTACAAATCAAACATATTCTTGTAGAGAAAATATGTATGTCTCGTAATTCGATATCTGTAAACGCATCTTTAAAACAGGTAACATTCTCTTTCAAAATAAAATTCCCGGTAGAAATAAATTGAATGAAACATGGAATATGTTGAAACGTAAGCCTCGAATTCGCTGCTCTGTCTCTTTCCTGTATTTATGAGCGAAGTGAACCACATGCTGACATATACTTAGATGCATGGTTTATACATCTAATGGTAATTTCATTAGTCAAATATATTGGCTTCATGTATATCTTTGGTGAATATGAGCAATGATATTTAGTCTACTTGTTGATTAAGGTAAACATCTGTTACCATAGAAGTAAAGCGAGAGCAATGAGGATAAATAAAAGGGAAAACCCCGTTATAGCCCATTTACTAAATTCCGGATAATGTGGCCACATTGTAATGGACCTAAATTCCTTTAGTATGGAAGTTATACATCAACCGAGGGTCTTCCATTTTCGGATCGAGGATAAACAGCATCAGATCTTCTCATGCATCGAAAGGTTTGTTATTTCTCAAACCATGCCAAGTACACCTTCATATGCAGACGCACGCACACACACACACACACACACACACACACACACACACACACACACACACACACACACACACACACACACACAAATACACACACAAACACACACTCACACACACACACACACACACACACACACACACACACACACACACACACACACACACACACACACACACACACACACACACACACACAAATACACACACAAACACACACTCACACACACACACACACACACACACACACACACACACACACACACACACACACACACATACACACAAACACATAATGTATATATTATTTCAATTATTCTCTTTCATACTGAAGTAATCTTTCAAGCACACGACAAAGGCTCTTCATAAGCTATTTCAAAACGGTATTATAGTTATTTTTCAATGCATTATACAGGTACATAACAAGATAAGAAAGACATCATAAGATATACGGAACATAATATTACACAATAAATAGCAATATATTAAACGTCGCGCAACATTAGCTATTATGTGCTTTATCTCTTTCTTGTTGCAATATTACACAATCTTGTTATTTTGATTTTGTATCAATTTACCGTCTCATGAACATCCTTATTATAGCCATCGTTATTATCATCATTATTAACAAATTCAGTACATCCAGTCTGAAACATGATACGTAATCATTATTTTACACAAGCACCACGCAACATGTAGCTCGGGAATAATACACAATACCAATCCTGTTCTCCCGTTAGATCATGCAAAAATATATTCTTCAACTTTTGTATCACCATGCCATTGCTATAACAAGTGTAAGATGTTTACGAAGGGGAAATGCCCATTTGGCAAAGCCTTTCGTTATAGAATTCGTCAAACTGAAAGACAATACGTAAATGTAGGTCTTTCCTTGCTTTTGCTTTGTCTTCCTGGTTTCATTTGTCTTTGTCTGTGCCAAAGTTTCGTTGCATGATGAGAGAAGTTACCAAGAAAATTTAATTAAGCTTTAGGCTGGGTCCCCAAGAACACGGGAGAGAGAGAAAGATAACCAAGTGACTCTGGTATATAAGAGTGTGACGCCATCCTAACAATAGGCATATAATGATTATGTTACTGTTACCCTTACTGCTTTTATTGCTAATATTATCATTATTTTGAGCGGGAAAATGAGCAAATACCCACAGCAATTATATTGACAAAAGCAATGATAAAAATAACTAACAAACAGCTACATTATTATTATTATTATATTATTATTATCACCATCATTATCACTCTCCTTGTTGTTATTTTCATTATAACTATCATTCCAATTTTTCTCATTATTATTATTATCATTATTATCATTGTTGTTGCTGTTGTGATTATTCTTATCAGCATTATGATAATAATAATAATAATAATGATAATGATAATAATAATGATAGTAATAATGGTATTAATGATAATAAGAATAATTGAAATGAAAAATAACATTTATTATTATCATCATCATTATTATTATTATTATTATTATTATTATTATTGTTGTTGTTATTAATATTATCATTATCATTATTGTTATTATTATCATTTTTACCATCATTAACATCATTATTACAACTATTATAATTATTCTAATAAGAATAACAATCAATATTATAATTAGTATTATTGTTATTATTTTCGTTATTATCATTATGATTAACATTGTTATTATTACTATTATCATTATTATGATTATGATGATTATTGTTACTATAATAATAATAAAAATAACAATAATAATAATGATTATAGCAATTATTATTATTATAGCTATTGTTATCATTATATGTTATTATATGTTTTTATTATCATTAATATTATTATTTTTTTTATTTTGAATATTATTATTATAATTAATAATAATAATAATAATAATAATAATAATAATAATAATAATAATAATAATAATAATAACAAAACAGCAACAACAAAATAATAATATTGATACATTAACAGAAATGATAACAATTATGACAATAGTGATAATGGGAATAATATGATGAAAATAGCAATAATAGTAGTAATCATGAAAATAATAATAATAATAATAATAATAATAATAATAATAATAATAATAATAATAATAATAATAATAATAATAATAATAATAATAATGATAATAATAAAATAAATAATAATAATAATAATGATAACAATGATAATAAAAACAATGATAGTGATAATAAAATACTGATGATAAGGATGATGATGATAATAATGATAATGATGGTGTTGATGATGATAGTAATGATAATAATATCAATAAAAACAATAATGAAAATAATGATATTAATAATTATTATCATTATTATTATAATAGTAATAATAAAAACAACAACAATAATAAAAGTAATAATAATAACAATAGTAATGATAAAGTAATAATAACAATTATTATTAGCATCATAATAATTGTAATAATGATAACAATAACAATGCTGATGATGTGATGATGGCGATTATGATGGTAATAGTGATGGTGATGATGATGGTGACGATGATGATGATAATGGTGATGATAATGATGATGATAACGATCATAAAAACAATGATGATGATGATAATGGTGATAATTATAATAATAGTAATGATGCTAATAATAATAATAGTTATAATAATAATAATAGGTATAATAATAATAATAATAATAATAATAATGATAATAATAATAATAATAATAATAATAATAATAATAATAATAATAATAATAATAATAATAATAATAATAATAATAATAATGATAAAAATATTGATATTAGTAATCATAAGAAAACACCACCAACAACAACAACAATAACAAAAATAATGATAATAAAGAGAAGGATAAGAAATATAATGATAACTTTGATAGCAATAATAAGAAAGGTAATGGTAATGATGATAATAATAGTTAGTTATTATGCACAATAATAATAATAATGATAATAATAATAATAATAATAACAATGACAATGATAATAATAATAATAATGATGAAAGGCATATAATCAATAATTATAATTACAACAACAACAGCAATAACATTAAGGATAATAATAATTAAATACTAACGAAAAAAGACATATGTATTATAGATTATTGTTGAAATATTCATAACGGTACGATTATATAGCCAAACACACGGAAACAATACGGCTGTTTTTGTTATTTTTGTTGAACATATGTATGTTTATTGTTAATATTATATAAACACATGGAGTTCTGCACTGGTTACCCCGGACCCATCAATAAACTGTTTTCTTTCCAGTAATCAGAGTCAATTCATCAGACCAATTACTTCACCAACAGGATCAAACAACTGCTATATATGCAATGCATTTTTCATAAGCTATACTCTATCAAAGTACAGCATGTGTGATATGTATACCAATGGAACACTGAAATAGGGTATGTTGTCTTTTTGGTGTAATTTACCCCGTCGTTAATTGATATACATATAAGGTATTGATTTTACATAATTAGTATATTAGTATGTTAGTTTAGTTCCATGTATTTCATTCCACCTGCTGTGAACCCGAGAGGGCAAAGTTCAAAGATCCAAATCTCATGTAATCTTCTTATTAAACTAATCTGAGTGTAATCATTCAGAGTATAATCTTAATGTTAAATAAAAAAAGGCCAGTAGATATGATAAGAGTTGATGAGAAGTATTTTGTTTTATTTCCTATCTCCCATGACGCCAGCATTCTTGGGATGGTTTTTCGGATCAAATATCTTGAACACATTCTGGCACAGGAGTTCGCGAACAACTCGCAAGACAATTTTTTTTGCCATTTAGTCAATGTGCAGGAGAACATACTACGTGAAGAAATGAAAACAGTATAAAAAGAAACATCACTAATATAACAGTGACACGTTCCCTACACTGTTATCTACTCATCATTAAAAAAAATCATACTTGCTGGGCCATGGTTGTTATATAGTCTAATCTGAATTCAGGTGATTAAGATTTCATCACGGTTGGCTTGTGTCCTAGGCGTCATACTACTTTTGTCAAACAGGATTCGTTTTCTGTATTTATTGGGATACTGATCTATTCCATGTTGGTAATTTTGTAGTGGAATAAACTACTAGGGATTGTCCGCACAGTTACATTTTGCCTTAGTCTGAATACATAACATAAAAGCTCTTTACACACACACACACACACACACACACACACACACACACACACACACACACACACACACACACACACCAGTATAACACATCCTTATATACACCGGATATAAGTAATAACTAAAGTTTGCCTATTGTGTGTCCATATTCGAAAGACCTTTGATCCGTGTGAATATTAAGGGGGAACTCAAGCTTACAACTTCATGTGCAATATCAACATGGGAAGTTCCTACTTGACAACATGAGAACTTCATTATTATGAATCTTTGATGCAGCAAGCGAGAGAGAGCGAGAGAGAGAGAGAGAGAGAGAGAGAGAGAGAGAGAGAGAGAGGGAGAGAGAGAGAGAGAGAGAGAGAGAGAGAGAGAGAGAGAGAGAGAGAGAGAGAGAGAGAGAGAGAGAGAGAGAGAGAGCGAGAGAGCGAGAGAGAGAGAGAGAGGGGGAAAAAAAGAAAAAAAAGGTACATATGCCGATATATCACAGTTAACAAAACAGTAAATGAAAGAGAGAGAGAAAAAAAGATATCATCACAGAGGAAGAAATTAATACATAGCATACAAAGATGATTAATAATACAATGAAATCACACCTCGAGCAACATGCAAAGAATATTACTAATTTGGCTGATAAAAAAAAAAAAAAAAAAATGGACATAGTCACATTGAGTTATGAAGAAAAAGTTGCATACGATGGAATTGAACGATACAACGATGACAAAAAATTGACGGTAAACATTCTCAAGGTCACAGATGCCGAATTCGCGGAGCAGAATATCGTAGCTCACAGGAGGCAGGGATTATTTATAAAGGAAAATAAACGGCAAAAAATATGGATAAGAGAGAATATGGCAAAAGATGACAGAGAAACACTGCAGAAGAAATGGAAAAGGTAAAAACAAAAACAAAAAATACAAAGGACTGAAGAGAAAAAAAAAATATTTGGAGGGTGAGAGGCCTCCAAGCAAAGCAAATGTAATGTCAGAACTAAAATTTAAAACAAATAAACATTAGCCTTGCAGCCAAAAGTAATACCAAAAGAGTATATACAAATAGTTTAAACAAATATAGATGGTTTACTTTAAGTTGCTAGAACCAGAGACAGTAATTGAAACAAATAAACCAGATACAATATGCATCATTGAATCTAAACTAGATCCCTCCATACGCGATGTAACATAAGGATTCAGAGACTAATATTTGGAGAAAAAAATATAGGGCAAATGGGGAAGGAGGTGCAGCAATTTTAACTAGGAAGGGAATTATTACAAAAGAATTAGAAATAAAGCAATAGAAATAAAGGCAATTGAGGCAGAAACAAACGGGTAAACATAATATCCACAGTATACATGCAACCTTTTACATTGCTTTGGTCACATAAAACCTATCAAAAACTAACTCAAGAAACATTAAAGAGCCTGAAGGAAGTGACAACTTTCGGAAACCACTGCAAAAGAAATTCTTATCACGGGATTAAAAAAAAATTGACTGGGTAAGTTTCGATCCCATAGCGCAACCACATTCATGGAATGCTAAATTTCTAAAGATTATAAATGAATATTGGCTTTTCCAGAATGTAACAGACCATACCAAGTTAAGAGGGTTAAATAGACCGTCTATGCTTGACCTAATATTCACAAAGCATTAAGATGACATCGGGTACTGTTCTCCTTTAGGAAAAATCGACCATGTAGTAGTTAAACTAAAATACTGTCTGCTGAAGGGGGAAAAACTCATCATAAGTAAGGAATGAAATGAGAAGCAAAATTACGAGAGATTTCTTTGATGGCATAAACCGGAAACATTTTTGGGCAATGTTCAAAATTTTGTAAAATCTATAAAAAGGAGTAGAAAATTTATTTAATAATTTAAAGCTGAAGCAAGAACTGGTAAAAAAATGGTTCAATTACAAATGCCAGAAAAGGAAAGAAAGCAATTACTTTCCCTGAAAAAGATTCAGA
>NC_091574.1:16471091-16473591 GCF_042767895.1 Penaeus vannamei
AGTACACATGTATTTGTGTGTGTGTATGTTATATAGATAGATAGATTGACAGTTAGAAAGATTGATATGTGTTTTCTTGACATGCCCATCTGTCTGTTAACTTACTTTAGTCATGTTACCTTCTTTGCCCTGATAAGTGGTCATCCATTATTGCCAGGTCGACTGAGAAGATAAAGCAGCATGTGAGAACTCTAATAACAGCCATAAAAGACCTCAAAGAGAGTATATAACATAATACCGATTTTCTAATGGTCTGATGCGGAAAAATATCGCAAGCCAACTAGGTCGGGTTTCGAGATTTTTATACATCGATGATAATGTAGTGTAATGTAATACATAGATAATAATATAATGTAATATGCATCGCCATAGTGTAGGTACATTATTTCTTTCCTGTATTTGGCTATCTCTCTTCTTCTTTAAGCTTTATCTACTGCTTATTGATCAGTGGAGGGGAAACTGTAGACACTTTATCTTATGTACATCAAAAAGACACCAATACACTGAATGCATCGACATAAAATGCAACACGAGGAGTATTAAGAAAAGACAAGACGTGAACTATCTCGATGAATTCATGAAACATATAACTATTGATGGGAATAACAAGGTACCAGGAGGGAGCGAAATGAGTCGTGCTAGTGTCCTTGTACTGTGTGTTGGTTGTGAGATATGTGTGTATCCTGTAGATGAGGGAGTGTAGCGTATAGTACTGCAGTGTGTGTTGTAAGAGGCTCTTCCAGACACATATGGTGGGCATGGGGAATGTGTTAGTGGTAGTTTCAGTGTTAGTGTTAGTGTGTGTGTATGTGTGTGTGTGTGTGTGTGTGTGTGTGTGTGTGTGTGTGTGTGTGTGTGTGTGTGTGTGTGTGTGCGTGTGTGTGTGTGTGTGTGTATGTGTGTGTGTGTTTGTGTGTGTGTGTGTGTATAGAGCATGTTTGAATGTATTCGCTTAGAGATCTGACCGTTCAATTTCCATTTTCTCTGTGACCTCCATGCGTATGTTATCATTATCATTATTATTATTATTATTGCAATTCTTCTTCTTCGTCTTATTATTATTATCATTATTGTTTTTATTATTATTATTATTATCATTATTATTTTGTTATTATTATTATTATTATTATTATTATTATTATTATTATTATTATTATTATTATTATTATTATTATTATTATTATTATTATTATTATTATAATGATTTATGGATATCCACGTCTAGTATGTTTAAACACACTTTTATGTGCGCCATAATGTTAAGAATACCAATGTGACTGTTTCATATGAATCACTGTGTCCTTACGTTTACTTGCTTGATTTAACTGGTGTTGGATTGTTGGCGAAGGGCGAGGGGGGGGGGGGTGAGGTGGATATCATAATGTAATGCAGTTCTCAGGTGTTGAAAGCACTTGCAGCATGATGAATGGTCCAAACGAATTTGCAATGAAAGCCTTAGTTTTCAATGTATCTTGATATAAACGGCATTTTTTTTTTTTTAAGAGGTTTTCATGCGATGAATATTTGTAAGACCGCATTGTTAATCTCTCAACTCGCATTCGCTTAGAGATTTGACCGTTCATTTTCTATTTCCTCAGTGACCATGCGTATATTATCATTATTATTATCATCATCATTATTATTATTATTATTATTATTATTATTATTATTATTATTATTATTATTATTATTATTATTATTTTGTTATCCTCATTATTATTATTATCATTATTATTATTATTATTATTATCATTATTATTATTATTTTTATTATTATTATCATCATTATCATTATCATTATCATTATCATTATCATTATCATTATCATTATCATTATCATTATCATTATCATTATCATTATTATTATCATTATTATTATTATTATTATTATTATTATTATTATTACTATTGTTATTAATATTATTATCATTATTGTTATTATCATTATCGTTATTATTATTATTAATTTATCATTAATAACTTTTTCATCGTTATCATTATCATTGCTATTATTAGTAGTATCATTATTAATTTGATTATTAATATTGTGGTGATGATGATTTTTTGTTGTTATTATCATCATTGTTATCAATATTCTTATTCTTATTCTTATTATTACTATCTTATCACAATTATCATTGCTATAATAATGACGATAGTCATCACCATTATGATTATTGTTATTATCATTATTACTTTTTTATTGTTATCATGATCATCTTCATTTTTATTATCGTCATCATGATTATTATCATTATAACTAATATTATCATTATCATTATTTTCATTGCTATGAATATTATCATTACAATTATTGTTATTATTATCATGATTATTATCATCTCCATTCTCTCATTATCATCATTATTTATATGATTTTTTTTATCATTATTACCATTATTATCATCATCATTATTATTGTTACCATTATTAGTGTTATTGTAATTATTATTATTAGCTTCATTATCATCCTTCTTATCCTTATTATTATCATCATTAC
>NC_091574.1:16513591-16521091 GCF_042767895.1 Penaeus vannamei
AGAACATTAATTATAATAGCGATGATAATAGTAATAATGATTATAATGATATCGAGAACAATAACAACAATAATTATAATAATCACAATAATAATAATGAGAACAACAACAATAATGACAATAATAATAATGATAATAATAATAATGATAATAATAATAACAATAATAATAATAATGTTAATAATGTTAATAATAATAATAATAATAATAATAATAATAATAATGATAATCATCATCATCATCATCATCATCATCATAATAATAATAATAATAATAATAATAATAATAATAATAATGTTAATAATAATAACGATGATAATAATGATAATAATAACAATAATGATAATGATAATAATAACAATGGTGATTATAAAAATAAAAGGATTAACATCAATATTCGTAAAAAGTTTTAACAATAATATTTAAACTTATATTAATGATAGCAAGTGATATTTATGTTATTTACAATAACGATAAAGATAATAGTATAGCAAAAATAAAAAAAAATCTTTTGGAATATACTCCCAAAATCCGAGAGCATATGCGTTTCATATACTTCACCCATAATTTCACAGTAATAATGAATGCTAACATCAGACTGGTTGTTAATGAACGATACATTTGCTGTGGGATTTTAATACCGTTTGTGAATGTGCTGATTTATTTTGGTTTATTTAATCTAGTTCTGTAACTGTATTTGCACACCTCATTTTGATTGTACATCGCGTGACGCTCATTGGACAGGGTAACAGCCGCAACGGTTCCAGGACTGTGTGTTAACGGAAATGGAAATGTTCACAATCAATGTATTGGTATTATTTTTAAAATATTTTCAAAGCTTTACACAATTACACAGACACATACACGCACACACACACACACACACACACACACACACACACACACACACACACACACACACACACACACACACACACACACACACACACACACACACACACACACACTTGCATATGTGTGTCTATACCTATAAATACTGATAGACACAAAGACAGATAGGTAAATAGATGGATAGATATATATGTTGGTAAAATGACCGAGAATAAGAGAGATAAACAGACAGAGAGAGACAGAGACAGTGGAAGGACGGTGGCATGGGTCGAGGAGGGAGAGACAAAGGGAAATATTTATATATCCGAGGGGGCTGCCACGCATTAAATATTTTGCTGATAAAAATATGATCGTCCACCACCGGCCTTCCCTTGGTCCGGGTGGAATCGATGTCAAATGTTTTTGTTGAGTTACATATTTATTTTTTAGTCTCTCTTCTCCATGTCCAGTGTTTGTATTTGTCTGTGTGCGAAACTGTGACTGTTGGTATGGCGTGTTTTGTTTTTTTGAGTGTATTGAGTGTATTCTTCATTTTTGTTATATATGCTTTTATTATCTTTTTTCTGTGTTTGACGATCTATCTATCTAAACTATCCATCTAATAGCAACATGATTCTCACGTAATATGTGATACGCATACGTACAGTACATCAAAAAATATACCGATGCTACTCTTGACCCCCCCCCCTCCCCTCTCCACCCCACCACCCATTCACCAACCTGCTGCCCTCGTAAAATTTCATAATCATAACGCTATTCCCATGGCGCTGTAACGGACCTAGGTTATCTCTCTCTCTCTCTCTCTCTCTCTGTTAATATATATATATATATATATATATATATATATATATATATATATATATATATATATATATATATATATATATATATATATATATATTTATTTATATATATATATATATATATATATATATATATATATATATATATATATATATATATATATATATATATATATTTATATATATATATGTTTGCGTTATAGCAATCCATATTATTGAGAATTACGCGACAAAATATTTTCGAAAGATGCAATTCCTTATAAGGAAATTAGTGTTCATATGTCATTTAAATGTTTATGAGTTTTAATTTTGTTCTGATGATTTCAATCATAGAATAAACCTAATGTGGGAACAAAACCCTAATAGCTTGCATGTGCTAAAAGTATAAAAGCTTTGTTTTGAAAGATGCATATGGATGGCAACGTCATGTTGACAGGCGGTCCGGTTCGTTTTCTGAAAGAAAGCACTAAAGAAACCGCAATTTTGCGGGACTGTAAAAAAGTGTGCCTTCCTCAAATTAAACTAACGTTATTGGGAGACTGCCACGATTATTGAGGAGTGAAATTTCTAGCCATCATTCTGGTAAGAATTAATTATTGTTGATTTTGGATATTTACTTATTTGTTTTGTATTCTTGTCTTTTGTATTGAAAATTGTATATTGTTGCTCCGCAGCAACCATTTCACATGGTTATCCAAAAGATGAAATCTTGACCAATAAATGAGTCGCAGACAACCTGGCATTCCTTAATCCGCAAGCAACCGAGCACATGGCCAAGGCCGTAACAACGTTGCAGAATGCGCTACGAGGAAACTTCTCTTCGGACGTTCAAAGTGACCACGACTGCGAGAAGGTTTCTAGTGGTTCGTCTCTTCAGAGAAAGTGAGTTACGAGAAAGTAAATATGAACAAACCTGACTGTCAAGCGAGTGACCCTGCACCTGCTGAAACAACAGGTGCCAGGAGGAAAGTTAGGTTAACCTCTAAGGCCTGTGAGAACAAGTACAATTTAGTTTTGCTCAATGTAAATAAGAACTTTAGTAGCCTAATAGAGTGCATTGATAAAATCAATGCATTGATGTGTAATAATGATTATTCGGTAGTGAAAGAATTTAATTTGATTGTAGAACTTTATAAGTTTGTACGGGATGATGCAGTGCTTAATGAATTATTTTTACGAAGTAAAACAGAAGACTATAAGGATATAGCTACATGCTGTGAAGAAAGGAGAGAGTTTCTCCAGAAGTGCATGGAGAGGTTTGTGAGTTGGCTAAATGCAAGTGAGGCCTTGCAGAGTGAAAAGGTAAATTAATTTTTATCTGATGATAATAAACATATTGTGCCAATTGAGGCAAAAAAATTAGTAAATCGTATTTTCAAAGGTAACGATAGAAGTAGCAAGGAGTTTGCGAATTTGTCATTAAGTGATACAGTATATGATAATGAGTTTGGAAATGAATACAAAGGGATAACCCCCAAATGTTCCCCGTCTCTACAGGAACAGAAATTCAATGTAGCTCAAAGGAAAGCAGAATAACTAGTAAAGAAATTCTGTAAGAGCAAAGCGTGATATACAATTAGCGCAATTAGACTTGCAGTGTAAAGTTAGCGAACTTGAAATAGACACTGAAGTTAGAATTTCTCAAGCAAAGTTGAAAATATTAACTGAAGAGTTAAGACTAACAAACTCCCAGGATATTAATATGAATAATGATGCTAGGAATAGTACTGAATTCATATTTTCATGTGATGCAGAAGCTGAAAATAAATCCAGTAGTATGAGGAATTCAAGTCCTGTAAAATTTATGGATTTGAAAAGTGATGGTTCTAATGGTCAACATCCTTATAATTATGATGGTAATGAAATTATTGCACAAACTTCAAGGTAAGTAAATGAGTTGCGGAAACCAGTATGTGAAATTGGGAAATTTCCTGGCATCCCTTTGGTGTACAAATCATTTTTACGTCAGTTTAGTTCAAAGGTAACACAATATTGTCAGGATTGTGAAGAGTGTATGAGTTATCTGGAGCAGTTCACTGAAGGTGAAGCAAATAAGATTGTAAGAGGGTTTTCATATTTGGATGCAAAGATAGGGTTTCCTGCAGCATTAGAGGAGTTAGAAGATTGGTATGGTAATGTTGATGTGCTAGCATCTGCCTATTTGTAAAAGGCTTTAGAATGGCCAATCATCAAACATGACGAGCCTAAATTGTTGGATAAATTTGGCATATTTTTGAATGAATGTCAGCATGCAATAAATAGTTTAGAATCACTTAAGGTATTGCATAATAATGGAAACTTAAAGAAACTAGCAATAAAGCTTCCCGTGTATTTACACGACAAATGGAGGAATATTGCAATGTGTAAAAATTTACAAAGAAAAAATACAAAGTTATCTGACTTGGCAAACTTTGTAAGAACAAAGGCAAAAAAGGCCAATGATCCTGTATATGGACGTTATGCTCTAAAGCAAAAGGTTGAAAAAGATAAAATCTCAAAACCCAGGGTGTTTGCTAATACAGGTAGAAGCAATTGTAAATGATTGTCAGTTTTGTGGAAATAGCCATAAAATTAGAAGTTTGCAAGAAGTTTCTTGATTCAAATAAATCTGAAAGAATAGATTTTTTGAAAACAAATAGGTAATGTTTTGAATGTTATAAATCAGGACATGTTCTTTACTTTTGCAATAAGCCAATGAAATGTGACATTTGTTGTAAAGCTCATCTAACTGTGAACCATATGAATTGGGATAAAGAGAAATTTCAAAATTCTGAAGGCAGATCTTTTGTTGGCCAAGTGAATGAAGTAAAGAGTGTAGGAAATGCCACACTGGCTATGATACCAGTTAAGATAAAGTTGCCTAACAGCTCAAAGGTAATTAAGACACTAGCCTTTCTAGATCCAGGTTCCACAGTATGATTTTGTGCCGAGTCTTTACGGGAAAAGTTAGGTTGCTCGGGTGCAAAATATAAACTCTCCCTTAGCACAACAGGAAGCACAAATATAACCTATTCCTGCTTGCTCAAAAACCTTGAAACAATGGACTTAAACTCCACATACAATATAACTTTACCAGAAACTTATACGAAGGATAAAATTCCAATTAGCAAAGACTATATGATTACAAGAGATGTTAAAAACTGGCAACACCTGAGGAATATTGATCTGTCCAATATAGATAGGGAAGAAGAATTATTGATAGGGAATAATGTACCCGATGCTTATACTCCCTTAGAAGTTAGGAGTGGACCATCGGGCAGTCCACATGCTACTAGAACAAGGCTAGAATGGGTGGTATGGAACATGCTCAGACAAAACAGAACAAAACACATTAGCTGTAAGGTTACCTTGGAATCTCTACAGGAATTAGATAGTCTTAGAAACTTGGAATTAAAAGTGCAGAATTTTTTAAATAAAGATTTTCCTGAAAATACTATTGATGATATAAAAGAAATGTCAGTGGAAGATCATACATTTTTAAATATTGTAGAAGATAGTTTGAAAATTGAAGGTCATTATTCAATGAGTCTACCATTTAAAGAGAAGAATGTAGTAGTGCCAAATAATTTAGAAATTGCAAATGAAAGACTTCAGTAGAAAGCTAGTGTCCAGTGATAAATTTGCTAGTGATTACAATGAGTTGATGAATAATTTGATTGATAACTTCTGTGAAGTTGTCCCATTCAGTGGAGTAGAGGGTCAACTACATCGTACTTGGTATTTGCCAGATCTTGATAAAGAACCAATACCAAGTGAGAATGCATTGGGTTTATTTTGGTGTGTAAAGAGAGATAGTTTCATATTCAAAGTAGAGGTTTCTCGTGAAATATCAAAAACAAGAAGAGGTATTTTGTTATTTGTGAGTTCTATATATGATCCTCTAGGATGGATAGGTCCCTTTACTTTACCAGCAAGAATGTTCTTACAAGAACTGTGCAAAAAGGGAGCTTCTTGGGATGAGCAAATATCTAAAGAAGAAAATAGAAAAAAGAACAAATGGTTGAATAGTCTGCAAGGTTTAAATGTTTAAAGCCTGAATTTATTGGGAATGTTGAATGTGAAATGCATTACTTCTCAGATGCCAGTGAACTTGGTTATGGATCTGTAATCTATTTGAGATTTGTATCAGTAGGGAGTAAGAAAGTATATTGTAACATTTTAACGGCAAAGTCTAGAGTTGCTCCAATTAAACAAGTAACTATACCAAGGCTAGAATTAACAGCTGCTCAACTCTCTGTATAATTAGCTCACATATTCCTAAAAGTTTTAGATTTTCAGGTACATAGAAAATTTTTCTGGACAGATTCAATGTCTGTTTTGTTGAGCATTAAAAACAAAACTTCTAGATTTAAAACTTTTGTTGCTAAGACATAATTTTTCATGATCAGTAATTGATGAATGGCTGTATATAGGTCTCATTTTAGTCCGGCAGATGCTGCTTCCCGAGGTCTCTTTGTTGATGGTGACAATAATATATAAGAAAATGCAAATTTAACATCTGTACAGTCAGATAATATTGTAACAGTAATTGTGAATAAATTTTCAAGTTGGGCAAAGGTTAAGAGAATCTTGGGCAGTGTTTTAGAGACATGTAAAAGGTTTAAAAGAGAACCATTGTCACAATCTGCAAGAAACTTGGGTGAAGCTGAGAAGCTAATCATTTGTATTGAGCAAAATAAATATTTTTATTTTCAGAATGTGAAAAGCAAAAAAGGAAAATTGTATAAACTTGATCCAGTTGAAATAGATGGGATACTAAGAGTAGGAGGAAGGTTAAGAAATAGCAATTTATCTGTTGAAGCTAAGCATCCCATTATACTTCCTTAAGAATCTCTAGTTTCAAAACTAATGATAATGGAAATCCACAACAACCTTGGACATCTTGGGAAAAATGCTATACTTGTTAAACTTAGAGAGAAATATTGGATACCAGGAGCTTCTAATTTGATTATGCGTTACGTCAAAATGTGTTCCTTGTAAGAAGTATAATGCACAAGTTATGCAACAGAAAATGTCAGATCTACCAGAATCTAGATTAATACCTCATGATCCACCTTTTTCTAGAGTAGGCATAGCTTATGCTGGGCCTTTCCTATTGAAAAGAGGCAGAGGTCATGTTAAAAGATATATTATGTTTACATGTATGAGCATGAGAGCTTTGCACTTGGAAATAGCCTATGATTTGTCCACTAATTCTTGTATTAGTTGTTTGAGAAGATTCGTTTCACGTAGAGGAGTACCTAAATATATAAGATCTGATAATGGAACAAATTTTGTTGGAGCAAAACGTGAATTGGAAACTTTGAGTATAGAAAGAAAAGGGATGATTGAGCATTGAGCAAATCTTGGTATTGAATGGGAATTTAATCCGCCATATGCTTCTCACTTAGGTGTTTGGGAAAAATTGATTAGAACTTTAAGTAAGATTTTGTATACACTGGTTAAGGAAAATTTAGTCAGTTTGAATGATGAAGCATTTTCAACACTATTGTGTGAAGTTGACGGAATTATGAATAATAGACCAATAACAAATTTATTTGATATTGATTTAGAGCCACTTACACCAAACATGTTGCTTCAACCAAGAAGTAATAGTAATATAGAGTTTGAGTTTTCAGAAGACAGTTACAGTAAGAAAAGATGGCGACACATACAGTATTTGAGTGAAATATTTTGGAAACGTTGGTTGAAAGAATATTTGCCTTGTTTGCAAGAGAGAAGGAAATGGTACTTTAAGAAATGTAATTTAGAAGTTGATATTGTTCTCATTGTTGAGGCTAATGTAAAGAATACCTATGTATTAGCAAGAGTAACTGAAACTTTAGTTGGAAATGATAGACTAGTT
>NC_091574.1:16531091-16536091 GCF_042767895.1 Penaeus vannamei
GAGAGAGGAAGGGAGGGAGAGAGGAAGGAAAGGAGGCAGGGAGAGAGAGAGAGAGAGAGAGAGAGAGAGAGAGAGAGAGAGAGAGAGAGAGAGAGAGAGAGAGAGAGAGAGAGAGAGAGAGAGAGAGAGAGAGAGAGAGAGAGAGAGCCAGGAGGGAGGGAGGGAGGAGGAGAAGGAGAGAGGGAGAGAGAGAGAGAGAGAGAGAGAAGAGGGTGGGATAGCAGAAAGAAAAACGGGATCTCCGGTTGAAAAGAAAGAAATAGACCTGGCATTGTCAGGAATGGAATCACTCTAGAAATTGGAAAAACTACTCTCAGTTCAGGAGAAAAGGCCAATGTTGTAGGCAGCCAGTCCTCGGCGTAAATGGCGATTCCAAAAGCTTATGACAAAAGACTACCTCTTGCATTAGACATCTTGTTCTCGGCATTTTTATCCTAAATACAATTATTGATATCGTTATCATTATCATCATCATTATTATCATTATTATTACTATTGCTATTATCATTATCATTATTACTATTACTATCATAATTATTATTATTACTATTACTGTTATCACTATTATTATTACTATTAGTATTAACATTATCATTACCATAATTATTATTATTATCATCATTATTGTCACTGCTACTTTATGTATTATCATTATTTCTATCATCATTATCATTATTTCATTATTATTGATACTGTTATTATGATTATCATTATTCTTATCTTTATTCTTATTATCATTATTATCATCACAATAATAAATGTTATTACCATCATTACTGTTATTGTTTTTATTTTCATCATCATTATTACTATTGTTATTATTATTTTTGTTATCATCATCATCATCATTATTATTGTTATTGTTATTATTATTATTATTATTATTACTATTATTATTATCATTATTATTATTATTATTATTATCATTACCATTGTTATTATTATTTTTATTATTATTATTATCATTACCATTGTTATTATTATTATTATCATAATTATCACCATCATCATTATTATTATCGTAATCATTACTGCCACCACTACTATTAGTACTACTATTCTTTATTGTTATTATGATGATGACGGTGATTATCATTAGTATTATCAATATTACTTTTATTATTGTTAATTTCGTTATTATCATTATCATGATTATTATCATTATCATTATTACTGTTTTACTATCATTATCATCATTATTCTTGTAATGTTTATCTTCACCATCCTCATCATTATCAATATTTCTGTCATTTTCAATACTGCTACTGTCCTTTCTGTTGTTATTCTTAATATCAATTTATCAACACTATTACTACTATCATCAATATTATCAAGATTATCAATGTTATCATCAATATTATCATTATTATCATCATTATTATTATCTTTATTTTTTTATCATTACTGTTATTACTATCATTATTATTATTATTAGTAGTAGTAGTAGTAGTAGTAGTAGTATCATTGTTGCTAGCATTACTATTACTATTATTATTGTTGTTGTTGTCGTTGTAGCTTTTTATTATTATCAATAGTAGTATTAGTATTAGTAATAGTAGTAGTATCGTTGTTGTTGTTATTATCAATAGTAGTATTAGTATTAGTAATAGTAGTAATATCATTGTTGTTGTTGTTATTATTGTTATCATCATTGTCATTATTATCATTATTATTATTATTATTAATAGTAGTATCAGTAGTAATAGTATCATTTTCTCTTACTATTATTGTCATTCTATCATTATTACTATTATCGAGATCATCACTTCATCCTTATCATTATTACCATTATCATTATCACTGATATTACTACTGTTACTATTGATATCATAGTTGTTATTTTCATTAGTAGTAGTAGTTTGAATGTTATTATGATTTTTTACTTTAACGATTATTCCATTATTATTATTATAGTTGTTACTATCGTTGCTGTTGTCACTATCATTATTATTTTCATTATTATTGTTATCATCATTATTATTATTATTATTATTATTATTATTATTATTATTATTATTATTATTATTATTATTATTATTATTATTATTATTATTATTATTATTACTATTATTATTATTATTATTATCATCATTATTATTATTATTATCATTATCATTATTATTATTATTACTTTTATCATTTTCATCATCATCATTCATTAGTACTATCATTAACGTTATCATTATGACTATTATCATGACCATGATTGTTATTGTTATTATTATATTTTCACCATCACCGTTATATTTATCATCATCTTTATTATCATTATTATTATTGCAATTGCCATCATTACCATCATCATCATTATAACTATTATCAATATTATCATCATTATTACTATCTCCATTATCACTATCATCATTATCATCACCATCATCATTACTGCTATCGTTATCATCATCATTAATATCATTACAGCTATTATCTTCATCTTATCATTATCATTATTGTTATTATCATTATCATTACATTATTGCAATCATTGCTTTTATCATTGTTATCATTATCATTATTTCGTAATTATTTTCATTATCATTATGAATATTATCACCATATTTTTCATATTATAACTATTATTGTTATAATGATAGATATTATCATTACTACTGTTATCCTTTTTAATATCATAATCCTATTATTACTATCATTTTCATTATTATCAATATTATTATTTTTTATTATTACTATTACTATTACTATTGTTATCATTTTTATTATCATTACATTATTATTATTATTACTTTTATTATCATTATCATTATCATTATCATTATTATCATCATTAGCATTATTATTATTATTTTTACAATTATTATTTTTTTTATTATCATCATCATTATTCTCATTATCATTATTATTATTATTATTATCAATATTATTATTATTATTATTATTATTATTATTATTATTATTATTATTATTATTATTATTATTATTATTATTATTATTATTATTGTTGTTGTTATTATTATTATTATTATTATTATTATTATTATTATTATCAATATTATTATTATTATTATTATTATTATTATTATTATTATTATTATTATTATTATTATTATTATTATTATTATTATTGTTATTATTATTATTATTATTATTATTATTATTATTATTATTAATATTATCATCATCATCATTATTATTATCATCATCATTATTATTATTATTATTATTATCATTATCATTATTATTATTATTATCATCATCATTATTATTATCATTATTATTATCATCATCATCATTATTATTATTATCATTATTATTGTCATTATCGTTATTACCATTATGATTATTACTTTTATCATTATCATTATTATTATCCTCATTATCAATGTAATCATTATCTTTATTATTATCGTTCGTTTTCTTATTTTCATTTTTCTTCTTCTTTATATTATCATTATTATTATTACTATTATTATCATTATTATTATTATCATTATTATTATCATTATTATTATTATTATTATCATCATTATTATTATTATCATCATTATCATTATTATTATTATTATTATTATTATTATTATTATTATTATTATTGTTATCTTTATCATTATTATTATTATTTTCATTGTCATTATTATCATTATTATCATTATTATCATTCACCAGCATTATAATTACCATTATTATTATTACTAGTAATATTATTATCATCATCATTATTATTATTATTACTATTATCATCAACATTATTATTATTTTTGTTATCATTATCATTATCATTATCATCATTATTATCATAATTAAAATTACCATTGTCATGACTGCTACTATTACTACTATTTTTGGCAGCTTAATGCACACAGGCATCACAATTTTCTCTTTTTGCGATTGAGAAACCTTTCCTATCGTACAAAACATGCAAACATACTCAGAAAAAAGGTACCACCAAAAAAAAAAAAAAAAAAAAAAAAAATCCTCACATCTAACCGGTATGCAAAATAATATAGATGAACAAATGAATGACTGAGTGATCTTTGTGGTTGACAGATTTTTCCTATCATGTACAGCATATTGATTCATACTCGCCGAAACATACCCCCTTCTCCAAGAAAGAAAAAAAAAATCAACAGGAATGTAACATTTATCAGAAATATAGTTAGGGATGAATGAATAAACACATAGTATAATAAAAAGAGCGAACATTTGCCCTTCTCCAAGAAAAAGAAAAAAAAATCAACAGGAATGTGAAAACAATCATAAATATAGCTAGGAATTAGTGAATAAACGCATAATATAATAAAAAGAGCGAATATTTGCATACTCACCTACAATTTGAATGGTAATAGATAGGTTCCAACGAGCAAGGCTTTCAGTGACCAAAGAGCGGAGAGTTTTATCCTATAATTACACTTAGGTACCTTCGTTCAGTCGCATTTAAGTGGCCTTTTGATTGACAAACCTGAGTTAATTCCGTGGCAAAGAGCTCGGTTTCTATTACTCTACTGGACGTGTGATTATCAGATTGGTTTGAATTAGAACGTGGGTAGATTTTTTTTTCTTTCTTTATATCTCTTTTTTATGTCTTTTTTCTTTTTCTTTTTACTTATTTTCTTATTTCTAGTTTTGTTTAGTGACTCATTTATTCATCTTTTTGTGTATTCAGTGAGTCAGGGATGTGGAGGAAAGCTTAAAGTCTTGTTGGAAGTAGAAAACTTATCTTTTGAAATAGGAGAGTTTTAAGAAGCTTAGACTTGTCTTAAGTAGTTTCTGTTTTTGCCTGGATGTATTTGTGTGTGTGGAGCTAAGTATGTCCTATTTTATTTGTGTTGTGTTTTTGCATCTGGAAGCATACGTTTATGTATATATATTTGTGCAGTACATCATTGTATTGTGCATCATTGTATTACATTGTGCATAAGTGTATTTGTTAGTACACGTGTGTGTATGTAAATTCCCGTGTATGTGTGAGTATACATGAGAGTATATCAGTTGAGAAGTCAACCAAAAACATAAGCAGTTTAAGCTCCTGAGAAAAATACATC
>NC_091574.1:16556091-16558591 GCF_042767895.1 Penaeus vannamei
TAAACACCATCATTCTTGACATATATAGCGAATATTTTCCAAACAAACACATACGCGTTCATTCATACATGCAGGCAGTGGTGAAATATAACGTATAGGCATAGACAACTTGTAAATTAACCCTATGCATGAAAAAATATGTGCGAGATATATATTTCGGTTATATCCACTGGCGAGCGGCTTGTCACGTCTAGCATTAGTTAACATGGTCCAGCTATGACATTCCCAAATACCCACGGCCCGCTGCTCCCCAGGCTCAGAATGGGACTTTTTGAGAGAGAAAAAAATCTGAATAAAATATGTGTTTAAGATTTCACTGTAGAGTAAAGATTAAACTCATATAATACAATTAGAACTTGAAATTAAGGAAAAAGAAAAGAAAAGATATATACATCTTTGTGTGTGTGAGTGTGTGTGTGTGTGTGTGTGTGTGTGTGTGTGTGTGTGTGTGTGTGTGTGTGTGTATGTGTGTGTGTGTGAGTGTGTGTGTGTGTGTGTGTGTGTGTGTGTGTGTGTGCTGAACCATGTAGCAACATAAATTAGGATTGGAAGCTTATGAGCCGCTCATTCTTTTTCAGACCTATGACCCTATCAGAATTTTGTAGATGCTCAAGGCTCATCAGCTTTTCATGAGTCGAATGGAACTGGTCCAAACAAACGCATATGTGGCCTGTGTGCTTGTTATGTCGGAATATTTCCATACACGAAAAAAAATCATAAGTATTACAAAAGCTTTGTATACTCAGCTATAGAACATTTTGCAAATAGGTTCCACTCTCTCTGTCATTGTTAAAGAAATCAGTGAATGAGATACACTACAAATTGGATGAAGTACATTTGTCTATATTCTAAAAATGAGCTGGGGGGGGCGATAAATATGAAAAAAAAAAACGCGATTCTCACCCCCTTTAAACAAAAGTTCCTGAGCAACATAGTATTGCAAGATTAAACTTTTAAATAAGAGAACCTGCTTACAAACACCCCCCCCCCATCCCCCTATTCGGCTCTGGGGTAAACACCTTTTTTCCGGATCATTAGCATTATTACGCACTCATTTTCTGTGACGTCGCTCATCACTAACACTTTCACCTTGAGAGATCTCGAGAAAAGGGCGTAAAGAGCCTTCGAGCGTGCGTGATAAGAACCCCCTTTCATCTGCGAATAAAAATCCCATTTGGAAGCTATTCACTTCTTGACCTTGGGCAATCTAGGACCTTTTGAAAGAGTGTTGAATGCTTCATCGTCGAGAGCGGCCTCGGCCATACTAGAGGGCGGACTTCGTCTATGAAAGAGACTTTTTTCTTTCTTTCTCTTTATCTCCACCTTTTTCATTCTCTTCCCGTTACTAAATACCCCCTACATCCCCTTTGATTACTATCCTAGATTCAGTCATTAATAAACTTCATTAATTATCCGAATGCGTGACAAAATGATAACACAATACAGCGGAAAATCATCGTACGGCTGGACCAAAAACTATCGTACCCAGCGCCAGGAACGTCGCATGTCTGACGAGAGATCCTTACAAGAAAAATGGACTCCTCGCCGCGACTGGTAATTAATTCTTAATGAAGGAGACATAAACACTGGTCGACTGATTAGCTACATTCATCCCTCTTACGTCAAGCGGCGCAAATGAGGCCTTTTATAGTGCGAGAGCCTGATGAGGGCATTGAGGTCGGAAGCGGAACAAATATATTTTCCGTGTATGTGCGGATAAATACGTTAAATCAGATTAAATACACGCCAACATTAATGCATATATCTGTGTGTGTGAGAGAGAGAGAGAGCGTATTCGTGCGTGGTAATACTAAACAAGGTAACAGCGTTTTCTAAAGGACATCAAAATACGTGAAGTTGTGGAGCAAACATGTCGCCTGCAATATCCGACCTGAATTTGGCAAAGCGTTCTGGGTTTCTTCTTTTCCTTCTTCCTGAATCCGGAATGACCGGATATTAATGCGCCCGAAAATAGAACAGGCATGTAGTATTAGTTATAGCAATAGCTGAATAAACGAATGACTGTAATTTATATCCACATAGGCGCGTACATGTACACACACACACACACATACATATGTATGTGTGTGTGTGTGTATGTGTGTGTGTGTGTGTGTGTGTGTGCGCGCGTGTGCGATCATATATATATATATATATATATATATATATATATATATATATATATATATATATATATATATATATATATATATATGGTACAAAAACCCACAATGCACAAACTAGATTTATTGAGGAAAGTGAGACAACAGTTTCAGAATCGTCCTCGATTCTATCTGCCATCAGACCCGAAGATGGAATCGTGGACGATTCCGAAACTGTTGTCTCACTTTCCTCAGTAAATCTAGTTTGTGCATTGTGGGTTTTTCTACCATAGTATCAACACGGTAGTGTGTTTTTCTATTCATATATATATATATATATATATATATATATATATATATATATATATATATATATATATATATATATATATACAGAG
>NC_091574.1:16598591-16608591 GCF_042767895.1 Penaeus vannamei
ATACCAATATCATCGGCAAAGTCAAGGTCTGTAACCTTAATATTGCCCAGTGTTGCTCCACAATGACTTTGAACAGCTCTATCCAGTATCCAGTCTATGCAAGTACTGAAAAGTGTTGGTGCAAGAACACAGCTTTGCTTCACTCCTGAATTGACAGGAAAGAAGCTCGACAGGCCCCCACCACACTTTACAGCACTTTCAAAACCAGAATACAGGCTTGCTATTAAATCAATAATCCTTGTTGGAATTCCTCTCATTCTCAAGATCTCCCAAAGTGATTCCCGATGCACCGTATGGAACGCCTTCTTGAGGTCGATGTAGGCTGCAAACAGCCCACGCCTGAACTCACGAGGGCGCTCAACAATGACTCAAAACGCAAGGATACAGTCAATTATGGACTTTCCAGGAGTGAATCCAGATTGCTCTGGCCTCTGATGCCTCAGTAAGTGGTCTCTAATACGTCTCAGAAGGATGTGGGCGAGAACCTTGCCTGGTATACTGAGCAGCGTGATGCCTCGGTGATTGCTGCAGTCCCATTGGTCCCCCTTCCCCTTTCAGAGAGGGATGAGCACACCCCTCAACAGGTCAGGAGGAACGGTAACGGACCGCCAGATGGCAGCCAGGACAGCATGCAACCCCCGCGGTATAGGTTCACCACCAGCCTTTAACAGTTCAACTGAGATGCCGCAAATACCCGCTGTTTTACCACACTTCAGCTTGGAGATCGCCTCCCTAACTTCAGTTAGGGAGGATGGGTCCTCGCTAATGGGTTGCTCCAGCAGCGGAATCACGGCACTACCCGCATCCAAGTTGTTGGTGGGTCAACCTGATACAAGTGCTCAAAATACTCAGCCCAACATTTCCGCACCGCAACAGGATCTTAGACGATCTGGCCACCAACTAAGCGAACTGCAGTCACCTGTGAAGAGGGCTTGGAATTCAGCTTTCTCAGGGCTTGGTGTGGCCTTCGACCTCCTCAGCAAGACTCCTAATAAACTGTTCCTTGTCCCTTCTTAACAGAGACCTTAACAGAGAGCTGCGCACCTGAGAACGGGGCAAATCCCGATCCCCTGCCAGACGAGCCGCACGGCAAGCATCTGTGGCTTCCAGTGTCTCCTGAGAGATTAAATTCTGTCTTGCCCTCGGCCGTTCTCCAATCGATTCTTGGGCTGCATCAAGCGTTTCGCGCTTGAAGGTGTCCCGCAGAAGTACAGGGTCCATCAGATTGTTGAGCGCTGTGAAGCAAACCCCTGAGCACACTCCCTCTCCTTCAGCCTGTTCAACTGAATTACCCAAGGGTGGTCATTGGGCCGCTGGGGAGTTTTGAAATGGACCCTGAGGGTAGCCACAACCAATCTATGGTCAGTACCACAGAACTCGGCACTCCTTTACACCCTGCAGTTCTGGAGGATCCTCCAACGAGTGCTAACGAGAATGTGGTCGATCTCCTTGGCTGCATTACCCGCATCGCTGTACCATGTCCAGCGATGAGGGTCTGGGCGCTGGTACCAGGAGCCAGAAATCCTCAGTTTCTGGGATCTAGCAAAATCCCGGAAAAGGAGGGAATTCTCGCTGCCGGTATCAACTCCCGAACCATGAGGACCGACAGACATCTCATAGCCAGCTCGATCACAGCCAGATACCGCACTGAAGTCACGCAGAACAATACAAATATCTCGCCGGGGACAACTGTCTGTCACAGGTGCAAGTTTAGCGTTTATATATATATATATATATATATATATATATATATATATAGATAGATAGATAGATAGATAGATAGATAGATATATGTTGATATATATGTGTATGTATATATATATATATATATATATATATGTATATATATATATATGTATGTGTGTGTGTGTGTGTGTGTGTGTGTGTGTATAATATATATATATATATATATATATATATATATATATATATATATATATATAATCAATATTACATATATATATATATATATATATATATATATATATATATATATACACATATACATATGTATGTGTGTGTGTTTGTGTGAGTGAGTTTGTGTGTGTGTGTGTGTGTGTGTGTGTGTGTGTGTGCGCGCATATATATATATATATATATATATATATATATATATATATATATATATATATATATATGTGTGTGTGTGTGTGTGTGTGTGTGTGTGTGTGTGTGTGTGTGTGTGTGTGTGTGTGTGTGTACATATGTATATGTATATATAAAAAATGCAATCTGTAAACCTTTACTGAGAGAGAGATTGAATACCAAGTGTTTTTAAGGTCAAGGATAGAACAAAGGTCTAGGTCAATTCAGCGTAAAGGTGATTAGGGAGGAATTCAGGATTAATTTCATAAATGACTAATCGCATTAATTAATTAGGCTGGCCTCCAAACCAGCAATACGTCGAAATGGTTATCTTCCTTCGTCATGGAATAGCAAACATTAAATCGACTAAAGAGAAATGACAAACAAGTAGTTATCTGAGAAACAAAGAGCAATTCTAAATCGTATTTTGAGGTACGAATTATCTTCCAACTAGTACCCAATTACCCACACTTTCGTTATTAATGGCACGTGTCGAAGTTTATATAAAAAAGATCGGACAATGCTAGATAACAGTTAGTATCTTAAGAATAAAAAGACAATAAAATGTGAACTAATAACGAAAAATAAATATATTTTGTCCTCCTCCGATGCCTTGGTGTGTCTGTACAATGCAAATAATAACAAACCTGTAATAACTACATATAAAAAGATGTAGTAGTCCAGTCTATCTGCTATAATGATTACAGTTAGACTACATAAAGCAAAACTGTGTGTGTGCATACGTACACACACACACACACACACACACACACACACACACACACACACACACACACACACACACACACACACACACACACACACACACACACACACACACACACACACGCATACACAAAGATATATATATATGTGTGTGTATGTAAGTAAAAAATTAAGTAAAAGTATTCATGTTTTATCGTATAATATCAGTATTCTGTTTTCACCATTATTGCTGGAACATTACCATGAATATCAATAATATTTTCACTATTACCGCCTCTGCCTTAAACATGAGCAGAATCATTTCTCAGCAACGCTTCGCAAAGCCCCAGCAGCGTTAATGCAACATAAGATCATCCTCTTTGCCCATGTTACAGCGCACGGCGTAGTCCAGTATTCATGCAACACATGCAATAAGCAAGTGTCTTGTGCATTGTGCTCGTTGGGGGCGAGAAGGCTTTTAGATTTACATTCAGTGTGCACAAGGAGCGTCTTAAGCTATTACTGTTGGGGAAGGACCTTGTAACACGCAAGGGTATAATACTCAGGTATATATAGGCGAAAAGGCAGGAATACTGTCATATGATGCATCTAGTTATGGAAACTATGTAATGAATATAATGATGGTAATAATATGAAAATTATCAAAATGATAAAGACGTTGATCATAAAGATAATAACAGCAATAATGATAAGGATAAAGACATAAAAAAGATACAATAACGATGATGTTAATGATACCAGTAAAGTGAATATTAATAAGAATGATAATGATAATTGTGCTAATACTGATACTAACACTAATAGTACAAATAGAAATACTACTACTAACAATGAAAATAATGCTTATATAATTGCTATTACTTCTACTAATAATAATGATGATTATAACATTGATAATGACAATTACAATAATGATGACGATAATGACAATTACAATAATGATGATGATAATAATAATGGTAATAATGATATTAATGATAATGATAATAAAGATAATAATGATAATAATAATGATAATAATAATAATAATGATAATAATGATAATGACAATAAAAATAATAATGATATTTATAATGATAATGACGATGATAATGATGATAATTATAATAATACTAATATTGATAAACATAATAATGATATTACTGATACTAGAAAGAGCAATAATGGTGATTATGATAGTAGTGGTGATTATAAATTGAACGATATTAATGATGTCGAAAGTAATAGTAATAATGGTAATAGTAATGATGATGATAATAAAAATCCCAATAATAATATTAATCATATTGGTAATGTTACTACTGAGAATGAAAGTAATGCTGAATGTAATAACAATATTAATAATGATCGGCATAATATCAATAATTAATAATGATAATAGCAATACTAATGACAATAATGATAAAACTAATAATAATGATAGTAATGATAACAATGATAATAATAATATTGATATTAATAAAATAATAACAATAAAAACAATGATAATAATAAGGATAAGAATGATCATCAGATTAATGATAATAGTGACATAAATGGTAATGATGATATTAGTAACTATAATGATAATAATGATAATAGCAATGATAATAATAATGATAACAATAACGATAATGATTATGATGATGATAGTAGTAATAATAGTAATAATAATAATAATAATAATAATAATAATAATAATAATAATAATAATAATAATAATAATAATAATAATAATAATAATAATAATAATAAGGATAATACTAATAATGATGATAATACTGATAACAATAATAATAATGACAAAAAATAATAAAGAGTACGATGATAATGCTAGTAATATTGATATTAATAGTAATGATAATGAGATTGAAATAAATAACAATAATTAGCATAATAATAACAATGATAATAATAGTTATAATAATAATAATAATAATAATAATAATAATAGTAATAAAAATAATAATAATAATGATGATAATTATGATGATGATGATGATGATGATAATGATAATAATAATAATAATAATAATAATAATAATAATAATAATAATAATAATAGTAGAAATAATAATGGTAGTAGTAATTATGATCCTAATGATAATGATAGCGATAATATTAATAATAATAATGAAAATGATACTAATACTAAGAATATCAAAAGAAAATAATAATAATGATTATAATGATAATAATGATAATAATGATAATAATAATAATAATAATAATAATAATAATAATAATAATAATAATAATAATAATAATAATAATAATAATAATAATAATAATAATAATAATAATGATGATGATTATTATAATTATAATAATAAAAATGATGATGATGATGATGATGATGATGATAATGATAATAATAATAATAATAATAATAATAATAATAATAATAATAATAATAATAATAATAATAGAAATAATAATGGTAGTAGTAATTATGATCCTAATGATAATGATAGCGATAATATTAATAATAATAATGAAAATAATACTAATACTAAGAATATCAAAAGAAAATATTAATAATAATTATAATGATAATAATGATAATAATGATAATAATAATAATAATAATAATAATAATAATAATAATAATAATAATAATAATAATAATAATAATAATAATAATAATAATAATAATAATAATAATAATGATGATGATGATTATTATTATAATTATAATAATAAAAAGGATGATGATGATGATGATGATGATGATGATGATGATGATGATGATATGATGATGATGATGATGATGATGATGATGATGATGATAATAATAATAATAGTAATGATAATAATAACGATACTATTACTACTACTACTGCTAATAATAATACTACTAATAATAATTACCATTATCATTATTATAATTTTATTATAATAATGATAATGTTTATAATGATAACAATAATGTTGATATTATTGATCATAGCAATATTATAGTAATATGAATGATAATAACGAACAAATAAACTCTTATACCAGCACACACAGACCCTACTACTCACCACCCACATCACCGCCACCACCAACACACACACACACACACAGCCCCCCCCCCCCCTTCCCAACAGCACTACCACTACCACCACCAACACACACACACACACACACACACACACACACACACACACACACACACACACACACACACACATAAAGACCCCCCCCCCCCACCCCACCCTTCACCACCACCAACACACAGCGCACGCACAAACACAGACCACCCCCCACTCAACACCGCCACCACCAAAATACACAGACCCCCTCCCCCAACACCACTACCGCCACCAACACACACACGCACGCACAAAGAGGCTCAAGTGCGAGAATCCTAAAAAATGTTCCCGATGCTAGAGAGAGACTGACAGAGTGAGAGCTTGAGCGCAGGATCATAAAAGCTTCCTTTTAACTTAAAGCCTAAAGCTGATAAAACGCTTTAAAAGGCATCACTCGCGGGGATTCTTAAGACAAGGGACACCTTTGTAATCTTCAGAGAAGTGGTTACTTGCGCAAGGAAAAGGAAAGGAAGAAAGGTAAAGAAAAAGAAAAAAAAGAAAGAAAGAAAAGGGAACAGTATACTCGAACGAGAAGAGAAAACAACGCATTCCTTTAGAAGAAAGAAATGGGGAATGAAGAAAATTCTCTTTGGCTGTCGGACTATTGATTTATTGTTGATTAAGAACAAGATCTAAAAAAAGGCTGTTTGATACTGATAACGCAGAAAATTACGTCCGATTTTGATATAATATCGCTCATTATATGGGAGATATGGGATAGTTTCGTTCTGTTTGGATTGAAAGGGTCGAGAGAGAGAGAAAGAGAGAAAGAGAGAGAGAGAGAGAGAGAGAGAGAGAGAGAGAGAGAGAGGGAGGGGGGGGAGGGGAATGAGAGTGAGAGAGAGAGAAGAATAGCCATATATATATATATATATATATATATATATATATATATATATATATATATATATATATATATATATACATATATATATATATATTTATATTTATATATATATATATATATATATATATATATATATATATATATATATATATATATATATATATATATATAGAGAGAGAGAGAGAGAGAGAGAGAGAGAGAGGGGGGGGGGGGGGGGTTGGAAGGGGAGTGAGAATGAGAGACAGCCATATATATATATATATATATATATATATATATATATATATATATATATATATATATATATATATATATATATATATATGTGTGTGTGTGTGTGTGTGTGTGTGTGTGTGTGTGTGTGTGTGTGTGTGTGTGTGTGTGTGTGTGTGTGTGTGTGTGTGTGTGTGTATGTGTGTATATAAAGAGAGAGAGAGAGAGAGAAGGTTCGATTAATAAGATTATAGGAAACCGAAAGAAAATCAGATTAACAGACTTTCCAACCTAATCGCCCCCAAAGCAAGTAACAGACTCTCCCACAACCAGATACCCAAACCAAACAAGAAAAAAAAAGTGTAAAAGGCAGCGAAAAATAAGATTCCTTGAGTCGCACAGACCTCGCCGCGCATCAAGATTCAAAGGAAAACGCAAGAGAAATGTTCGGAAATTTTAAATCGTTTAACGACTTTAACGTTTACCTTTTTTTCTTTTTCTTTTCTACTCGGAATTCCTTTAGCGTGGCAGTTCTTCAGTGTCGATTTCCTTCTCTGGATTGGCAGGAGGAAGCATGCATGTTTCAATCAATTTGTTACACACACAGAAGCACAGACACAAACACAAATGCACATACAGACATGCATACACGCGTACAGACACACCCATACAGGAACAAGCAGATCACAGAGAGGCAAATACATACACACAATTATGCAAATCCGCAATCACTCACACATACACACACACACACACACACACATAAAAACCCCATGGAGACACACATTCCCCTATTTCCCTTGCCAAAGACCCACTGACTCTCCCTTCCTCATGAAAAATCAACACAGCATGCAAAGATTATAGTTGGTTATACCATTCATGAAACACGAGGTCTAGGACATCATGCATGCATAGTGTCCGTGCAGCATCTGTCAGATAGGATGATTAAGCCCCCCCCCCCCCCTCCCTCCATCATCCTACTGTCCCTCTCTCCCCTCGCTCGCTTTCTACCTCCCCTCCCCTCCCCCTCCCCCCTCCCCATGCCCTTCCGACCAACCTACAACTTCCAATTTCTCCTCCCCAGCTCATTGTGTTTCTTTGACCCTTATATCCTCTTAGCGCAGAGACCAAAGTCGAATTCTTTCTCGTTTTAGTCTAGTTGAGATCATGTCCCTGCTCTTTCTTAATCCCCTCTTTCCTTTCTCCATTCTTTGTCCTTTTCCCATTCCCTCCTTCTTCTTAACTCCCACTTCCTCCTTCCCTCCAATTAACTCTTTGCTTCCTTCCTCCCTCCTTCTCTTTTTTTCCTCCCTCTCACGTGTTTTCTCTTCTTTCTTCCCATCTGTTCCTCTCTCTCTTCTTTCCTTTCTGATTCCCTCTCATTCATCAACCCATTTCCTCCTTCAAATACTCTGTTCTTCCACCCCTTCCCTTTATTTTATTTTGCTCCCTCCTTCCCACCCCTACTCTCTACCATTTTCCCTTCCCCTCTCCTCTCCCCTTTCCCTCCCACCTCCTCTCACACCCCTCTCCCTCTTTCCCTCCCAACCACTCCCTCCACCCCACTCTCTCCTTCCCTCCTAACCATCTCCCTTCACCCTCTCCACCCTCTTTCCCTCCCTTCCTCCCTCCTTCTCTCCTCTCCAACCCCTCTCCCTCCTTCCTTCCCAACCATCTCCCTTCACCCCCTCCACCCTCTTTCCCTCCCTTCCTCCCTCCTTCCCTCCTCTCCAACCCCTCCACCTCCTTCCTTCCCAACCCTCTCCTTTCACCCCCTCCCCCCTTTTTCCCTCCCTTCCTCCCTCCTTCCCTCCTCTCGAACCCCTCCAACCCCTCTCCTTTATTCCTTTCCAACCATCTCCCTTCATCCCCTCCTTCCTCTTTCCCTCCCTTCCTCCTCTCCACCCCCTCCACTCCCTCTCCCTCCTTCCTTCCCAACCATCTCCCTTCATCCCCTCCTCCCTCTTTCCCTCCCTTCTTCCCTCCTTCCCTCCTCTCCAACCCCTCCAATCCCTCTCCCTCCCTCCTCCCGCCCTGTCCCTCCCCTCTTACGTTATAATGAGGCGTGAATAAAATTACCTGGTACAGGAATTCCTGCGCTACAGAGACCGCCATAGATAAAGGAGAGAGAACCGGCTTCCATTCGAATTTCGTTCCATATTAAAGCCTTACGCGCCGTTGTTTTGCATAGAACGAATTCCGGAGTTCTGCTTCTCGCGGCCGCTTTATTAAAGTTGCTCGCTGGTAAGAGCGGCGTGTCATATCTGGTCTCATTACGAAAGTTTGTGTACATGTGTGTGTGTGTGTGTGTGTGTATGTATATATATATATATATATATATATATATATATATATATATATATATATATATATATATATACATATACATATTCATACATATACAAATATATATATATATATATATACATATATATACATATATAAATATACATACTAATATATATATATATATATATATATATATATATATATATATATATATATATATATATATATATATATATATATGTATATATGTATATATACATATGTATATATGTGTATATATATATATATATATATATATATATATATATATATATATATATATATATATACATACATATATATATTCATATATATATATATATATATATATATATATATACATATATATACATATATATATACATATATACATACATATATATAATATATATAATATATATATAATATACATATATATATAATATATATATATATATATATATATATATATATATATATATATATATGTATGTATATATACCTATATATATATATACATACATATATATACATATATACATATATATATTCATATATATATACATATATATACATATATATACATATATATGCATATATATACATACATATATATACATACATATATGTACATATATACATATAATGTATATATATGTATGTATATATATATTTATGTATATATATGTATATATATATGTATATATATATATATATAGACTACTGACATAATAATTACGACTCCTGGTGGTTTCAACCATTTTTG
>NC_091574.1:16616091-16618591 GCF_042767895.1 Penaeus vannamei
TATTGTATAACATAAATGTGTATAAACAAACCACAGACAAAAAGCGGGAACTGTAAACTTATTCAGAACTTATTCTTCAGTAAATGTTGTTGCATGTCACTGTGATTCTTTTTTTTCTAATCTACTAAGCTCACGGACAGCATAGGTAATGGTCAAATATGTGAGACACATTTGGGTGAATGCTTAATGTCACATGAGACCTATGTACCATGATATGCTGGACAATGACATACACAATTCGTGAAATATGTCACATTTAAACATATAGGCAAGTCATTTTAATTTTCAATTGAAATCAATTGTAGAATAACAGATACCTGACATATTTAAACACCATCAATTTTGATTGTTTTTCTTAAATAACTATGCACTTGAAACTCACAATCTACTATATAAAATACGCTGTTCTAACAGTAATTCCGTAGTTCTGTTTTAAAATATTTTTCCCCCGTATTAACAAACACCTCAGTCATCCTGTATATTAGTAGATTCATCCCTCTTACGTGTTTCATCGATGTGTTTGAAATTGTGTAAAGGAACACGGTCTGGTAAGCATTAAACAAAAGGGTCCAACATTAATGAAAACACAAAGACTGGAGGGAAACAGACGGTGGTTATCCTGATAATGAAGAGGATTTTATTTGGTTTCGTCGAAATTAGAGTTTGGAATTAGATTCTACCGTAATGGGACCTGGTGTAGGCTGATGTGAGGAGAGATAGAAAAAGAGAGAGAAGCAGAGGCGGGGGGAAGGGAAGGAGAGAGAGAGGGGAAGAAAGGAGAAAACACAAGAGAAGACACCACAAGAAAACGAAGAAAAGAACAAAGAGAGAAAGAGTACGAGAGCGACCGAGTTAAAAGAAAAGAAAAAAAGCAGATAGACAAAAAGTCAATCAGTCAGAGACAGATGAACACAATGAGAGACAGACGGAAGGATGTGAGGGAAGGCAGGGTAGACGGAAGAAGGGAAAGAGAAAGAGCGATATGGAAAGGGATTAAGAGAGAGCAAAGGAAGGAGGAAAGAGAGGCGGAAGAAGGGGATGAGGGAAAATGATAAAAAGAGAAATAGGAGAGGGCTGTGCTAGGGTGACGCGGCTGAATACAACGAAGGAGAGTAGGGAGAAGAGAAAAAAGGACGGAAAGGAGGGGAAAATAAATGGGAGTGACAGAAGAGAGGGAGAAAAAAAGAAGAAAAAATGATGAAAGATATATATACATACAGAGAGAGAGAGAGGGAGAGAGGAGAGGAGAAGAAAGGTGAAAACACAAGAGAAGACGCCACAAGAAAACGACGAAGAAAAGAACAAAGAGAGAAAGAGCACGAGAGCGACCGAGTTAAAAAGAATAGAAAAAAAAATCCCTCTCAGTCCCTCAGGCAAGGAAGATGAAGAAATTAAAGAGAGCGAGAGCCGTGTGTAGCCCCCCCCCCCCCCCCTCAAGAAGAAAATGAGCTGGCTGTACCTTCCCTGTCCTACGCCTCTTTAACGACGCACCAAACTCTCCCAGCCATCTTGCTATGTGGGTTTGAACATCTTGCTTTACGACTTGAAGTGTGTAATTCCAGAAGCGTTAAAACTGCCTCCTCCATTCTTAAGACATCTTGCTTTTGTTGTCTTTACTCCTTGGTCGCGGGGAGTATCATGAATGACGTGGTCGTTAAGCGCTTGTTGTGTCATTTTGAGACCTCGCGAGTTTGTCATAATTACTGTAATGTGTAATGTGTATTCCTCTTGTTCATGACGCGTTGTATGTGTAATTATGGAAACATTGGGTCGTTATTCACTTAATATTATCATTTTGCTATTATGTAGTCTTCTCGTTATGGAATTTGAAAAAAAAAATATTTATATGTGAGACACACACAACTACGGAGAGAGAAATAACGAAAGAGAGAGAGAGAGACAGACAGACAGACAGACAGACAGACAGAAAGGGACGGAGAGAAAGAAAAAGAAACACATACAGACGACCCTTATGGAAGCAACCCCACGGTCCACTATACACTGAAAAATAGCTGCCGTTAAGTCTCTCTGTTCTTCACAGGATTTCCTTGTGTCCGCCGGTGGATTTGTAATCTAATAAATGAGTAATGCTTTACGGTCGAATTACTTTCTAGGGTATGCTAGAGCATCCGTTTATATCAAAATGTCACTCAGAATTTTGTAAAAATGTTTTAAAAATCGTTTACTTTTCTACATGTTATAAATAAAACTTTTTAATGATCGTCACTGTCTACTCCCTTTTTCTTATTATTTTTGTTACCGAATTTTATTTCAATATTTTCTTTTCTTTCCTATATTCGTTAATGGTCATGTTTGGTCATTTTATATAATCAAATGACTATTTTCCATTCCTTTTCCTTTATTTCATTATCTTTTTAAGTTATTTCTATTCATAATAGATTTTAACTGTTGGAATATTCAATTTGTTGTTTTGTATCAGTTTTGCAATATGCCATGTAAAAGTCAAGGTTTACATTCTAAAAATCGTAGCATTAAAAAT
>NC_091574.1:16631091-16633591 GCF_042767895.1 Penaeus vannamei
TGTAAAATATTATACTCGTGATTCAATATATTCCAAAGTGTGTCATTCGTTCATTAAAATGGCACTTTATATTTGTTGAAAAATATACAGTGATAGAAAATTTTACATTCAATAGATTTCAGGATGATATCAATGCAGATTTATCGGCCAGATGATAAAATCACTCCTAAAAAAAGTAAATGTATTATTTTTTCTCTCTCTTTCTCCCCCTGTTTTTCTCTCATTAAAAAGGTTTATGGAAAAATAAGAAAAATATCAAGGAAATACGATAATGAGAAAAATAAAAATCTAGCAAAAATGGGGAAAACGAACAAAGAAAAGAAGGGAAGTAGAGAGAGGATAAACGAGACTGGAAAATGGAAGAGGAGAAAGAAAAAACGTGAAAGAAGAAGATAAAGTAGAAGCAGAAAGAGGAGAAAGAGAACAAAAAGAAGTATGGTAAGGAAGAGGATGGGGGGAGAGGGGAGAGGAAACAAAGTAATTAAGAATATAAAAAGAGAATGATAAGGATAACATGAACGGTAAATAATTATAAAAGACACATGAACTCTGATTTCACTTGATTTATATTTATTGATTTACAAGTGCTATACACTAATGGAATCCAGAATAAAACAAAGTACAAACACATTACATAAAAGAGGATTTTGGAAATTGTTATCAAATAGTCATAAAACAAAACGAACTCCACGTACCAAACCGCTACTGTTTTCCGTCAAACGCATTTCCATATCTAGATGAGAAATTATTGGACGTCTAGAAAAAGAAAAAAAAAAAAAAAAAAAAAAAAAAACAGTAACTAATATCCGGTTCTATGAAGTTCGATTCTCTTGAAGTGTCGAAGCATTTACCAGCTGAACGCTTTTGAATAACAGTTCGGCGAACTTTGCAAACTCTTAACTTAGCATTTGTATTACCTGAGAGCAGATTGATTGGAAAACACAGTACGCACATTGAAGGACTGGCGCCGGATATCACGGGTCTCTCATTCTGTATACGTTTAATACATTTCGATAATGCTAATGATAACCATCATCGTCATCGAAATAATGGAAATAATAATACTCTTCATTTTTACCAGTATTACAGGTCATAGGTCATATGTGTGTGTGTGTGTGTGTGTGTGTGTGTGTGTGTGTGTGTGTGTGTGTGTGTGTGTGTGTGTGTGTGTGTGTGTGTGTGTGTGTGTGTGAGTGTGAGTGTGTGTTATAAATATATGACAAGAAAAATATATAAGAATATTACTGCTTAACGAAAATGTAAATTTGTATATTTATACACACACACACACATATCTATCTATCTATCTATCTACCTATCTATTTATCTATCTATCTATCTATCTATCTATCTATCTATCTATCTATCTATCTATCTATCTATCTATCTATCTATCTATCTATCTATCTATCTATCTATCTATATGAAACTGGTTATATATATATATATATGCCAAGAAAAAAAATATATAAGAATATTACTGCTTAACGAAAATGTAAATTTGCTAATATTACTATAAAAAAATCGAAATCCGTGTCGAACCGAACACTGGATTTTCAATTACTTTAAACCTTGCATTTCTTCTCTCTTCTTTCTCTCCTTTCCATGCATTCCTGAAATGAAATGTCATAACGTGTCGAGCACAGCAGCGAAGAGAGGAAAGAAAACGCGAGGGCTAAACACCTTTCATGAACAAGCAGGAAAATTTGCACGCGGTGTCAGCATTTCCAGAAACCTAGTGGCATTTTTTCACTGCAAAACGTATTTATTTTAGATTATTTGCCTTATTTGACAGTTTCAGAAATAGGTTTGATATACGAAAATGCTTACTGATCGAAACTATACTTTCCCTTTCGTTCCCTTATCAATCTACGTCATTTTTTGCATCAGTAAAAACAAAGGAAGAGAAAACTTGTTCGAGGTATCAGTTTAATTCTGTCGTACGGTTGCAAATATTTCACTTAGTGTTTAGTTCATATAACAAGCTGCAATCGTGGCAGAACATGAATATGATTAAGGAATCCCAAAGACTAATGGTACTGACCAAACGACATACCTGATATTATTACTATTATTATTATTATTATTATTATTATTATTATTATTATTATTATTATTATTATTATTATTATTATTTTGCCTGCGAAATATTTGATACTGTGTTACGAAAGAAGGATAATATCAGATTCTCGGGATATTTAGCATACGTAGTCATGCTATTGCTTTCAAAAAGTGCATACTTAATTCTTTCACGTCACGAGACTGGGTATACATTTAGATATATTAATTTTATTGTTAGTTCATCTTTTATTGTCAGTTTTATGTAGGGAAAATCCTTTGTTAAATTTTTTTTTTTTTCAATTGGTGGCATAATTTATTCATTTCACTAAAATAGCAATAACAAGGGCAATGTGCTTGAATCATGCATGGTTAATCCTTTGAAAAAAATAATAGAAATAAAAGTGAATCGCAATATCTCTGTGTGTTTTTATGGATGTGA
>NC_091574.1:16646091-16653591 GCF_042767895.1 Penaeus vannamei
CATTTTTATATGATGGAGAATAAATGACCCGCGAAGTTGGAACCATTTACGTTTTCACTATTACACTTCATCAAAATTAACTTTGATGGAGAAGCAAACGATCCATCTTGAGCTGGGACATCACAACTCTCTTATTCATTTTCAGTATGACCTGTGATGAATAATCTACAAGGCAGAGTCAATATTTGATCCTTCAAGTTTTACAGTCTTCATTTGAAACAGTTTGGAAGGTCGTAAACATCCATTAATTCATGTCCCCCTGTGAAAGCATACTATTTTATTCATACGTTTCTAAGCAAATTTGAGAGAACTCCTCCCATTTTTTTTTTCTTTTTTTATGTTAGGATGTCTCATTACTTGTGACATTCGGATAACCGATCTAGCTTTTCTTTATTCAGTGGCGCAAAGGAGGCCATCATTTAGTCCAAGATAACTGGCTTGAAAATTTGATTAATCAGAAAACAAATATCGGATCGTGAATGTACTTATGGGTGGGTTGGCGATGGCCCAAACAAGGGATTAGATTGTCGTGTTGCGACTGATCAACATCCGGATTTAGGGAGGGGGGTAAAGGAACAATTTTCATAAAAGGAAATTCATCTCTTAAGATTTCTCTCTCTTTGCGCGCGCGCGCGCGCGCGCGTGTGTTTGTGTGTGTGTGTGTGTGTGTGTCCCTGCATTCTATTCCCAAATCTCTAAAACTCAGGGTTTACTATACAAACGTTACTCGATTTATATTGATAGCGGATCATACTTGTCTGCTTACTACGATAACATTAATTGATTTATATTGATGCCGGATTTGTCACATATTATCGTTCAGGGAAAAGAAGAAAGGGTGATTCTTGGGATTTTATATTAAGGGATGTAGACTTCTCTTTTCCTGTTATACTTTCTCTCTCTTTTGCTTCTTCTTTTTCTTCTTCCCTCCCCTTATCTCTTCCCTCCTCTCTCTCTCTCTCTCTCTCTCTCTCTCTCTCTCTCTCTCTCTCTCTCTCTCTCTCTCTCTCTCTCTCTCTCTCTCTCTCTCCCTCTCTCTCCCCCCCTTCCCCCTCTCTCTTACTCCTCCCTCTCCCTCCCCGTCCCTACTCTCTCTCCCTCCCCCTCCCCCTCCCCCTCCCCCCCTCTCACTTCCTCCCCCTTCCCCTTCTCCCTCCTTCCCCCTCTCCCCCCTCCCCCTTCTCCCTCTTTCTCTCCCTCTCTTCTTATTTTTTTCTTCCTTTTTTCGGAGTTGCCGTTTGACTTCCCCGGCATTCTTCTTTTGCGGCGATTCCTGTGTGTTTTCTCTCGGATTCCCTGTCTTTGTTGTCTTTGTTCAGGTGGACAACAATGGCAGTCGGGCGGAAGGTTCACCGGTTTCGAGTCTTCTCCTTCTTCTTATTTTATGCCCTACTCTTTGCACTTTCATTTTTTTCCTTTGTCTTTATATTTCTTCTTTTTTCCATTTCCCTTTCTTCGAATTTTCGTTTTCTTCATTTTTTCCATGTCTTTCTCTTCTAATTTTCAGTTTATTCTTCTACGTCTTCTTCTTTCATATACTCTTTTCTTATTTTCATTTTCTTTCTTCTCCTGATGATGATAATGGTTGTAATAACAATAATAATAATAGCAATAATAATGACAACAATAATAATATAATAATAATGTAATAATAGTAGCAATAATAATAATAATAATAAACAGTAATATCCAATAAAACACGTAGAAGGATAAAAATGATCACATGATGATAATAATGATAATGATTACGAAAATTATGTTGACGATGATGGTAATGATAGAAATAATGACAATAATGACCATAATAGTAACAATGATAATGAAAGTAATAATGATGATGTTACTAATAATAATTATAGTAATAATAATAATAATGATAATAATAATAATAATGATCAAATAGCAATGATAGTAATGATAAAGACATAAAAGGGCGATAATGATAATAATAATGATTATAATGACAATGGCAATAATAATAATAATAATAATAGCAATAATAATAACAATGATGACAATAGTAATAATAAAATTAAACAATAATAAGAATGATAACAGTAATTGAAATAATAATATTAGTATAATAATAATAACAATAATAATAATGATTATAATAATTGTAATAATAATGATAATGATGAGGATAACAATAAAGATAAAATTAGATGATGATAGTAATGATAATAATAATGATAATGCTAACAAAAACTACAACAACAATAATAATAAAAGTAATAACAGTATTAGTAATAGAAACGATCACGTAAATGATATTATCAATAATGTTAATAAGAAAAAGATTTATAACGATGAGAATAATAACAATGATAATATTAATAATAATGATAGTGATAGTAATAATAATGATAATAATAATAACAATGCTAATAACAGTAATAATAACCAGCAATATTCATAATAATGATGATGATAATAATAATAATAATAATAATAATTATCATTATTATTATTATCATTATAATTAGTATTATTACATTATTAATGATTATAGTATGAATAATAATAACAATGATAATGAAAATAATAGTTATGATGATGATGATGATGATGATGATGAGGATGATGACGATAAGATCAATAATAATAATGACAATAGTGATAATAATGATAATGATAGTTATAACGCTTATGGTAATAATAGTAATCATAGTAAAGCTAATAATAATAATGATGCGACGACAATTATAAGGAAGATGATGGTGATGATACTAACAATATTAATAAAAAATAATGATAATAGTAATAGTAATAATCCTCTTAATAATAACAACATTAGTGATAATAATATAATTGATGGTAATAATGAAAAAAAACACCAAGTACAACAAAACTAACATAAGCAATAATAGTAATAGTATGAAGAGCAGGATAACGATAACAATAATTAAATATTGATCTTGATTATTGTAATAATAATACTGATAGCAATAACAATTATTCTAATGATGCTAATCATTATCATAGTAATGATAATGAACATTGTAATATCAGTAATAGTAGTATCTTTATTATTATCTCAATAATTATTACTATTGACATTTTTATTATTATTATTATTATGATGAGAGAGAGAGAGAGAGAGAGAGAGAGAGAGAGAGAGAGAGAGAGAGAGAGAGAGAGAGAGAGAGAGAGAGAGAGAGAGAGAGAGAGAGAGAGAGAGAGAGAGAAAGAAAGAGAAAGAGAGAGAGAGAGAGAGAGAGAGAGAGAGAGAGAGAGAGAGAGAGAGAGAGAGAGAGAGAGAGAGAGAGAGAGAGAGAGAGAGAGAGAGAGAGAGAGTGTCTTTTTCTCGGTTTATTTTCTTCTCCCCAAGTAGATAGGCCTATATTTTCTTGGCTGTGCTATCAAACACCTTATAAGAATTTCCGCTTAATCAGACATCGGCATCCAGTACCTACTTTCCTCTCTCTTCCGCTTCATTAAGGCTCATCCCGACATTATCAACATTTTTTCTCTCTCTAATTCTACTTTTTCCTTATTTGGCTGCGAGACTGTCATTTGTTTTGTTGAGGTGTATGTATCAGTTTCTCTTCTTATTCTCTTTGCCATTTTGCTTCGTTCTGTAATTGGTTGTTGGCCTGTTTGGCGATCTTGTTCTGTGTCAATACCTGAAATGAAATGAAATAACTGCGAAGTAAAGCATCTAGAAATGTCTTAAAAGGATGATTTCTATAGACAATGTAAATTATTAAGCAAACCTGCACTACCTATGAGTTCTTCCAGAATTGGTTAAGAGTGGAGTAGTGGCTCGAGAAGTTGCACGATAAATGAGATCAGGTTCCGAGAATTAAACATGGACGTCTATGGGGTGAGAATCTCTCTCTCTTTCTCTCTCTCTCTTCCTCGCTTCTTTTCTCTTTCCTGCCCCTACTCTCCTCTCTCTCTCTCTTCCTCGCTTCTACTCTCTTTCCTGACCCTACTCTCTCTCTCTCTCTCTCTCTCTCTCTCTCTCTCTCTCTCTCTCTCTCTCTCTCTCTCTCTCTCACTCTCTCTTCTCTCTCTCTCTTTCTCTCTCGATGGACAGATAGAGAGCTAGCAAAATGGATATAAATCTCGCTTACTCTGCCTTTCCCCGCCCTTTCCATCTATTTATCTTTCCCTCTCTTCTCACTTTACTCTCGAATTCTCACTCTTTAACTGTCCTTTACAAATCCGCAAATATTTGATCCATTCAGAATTCACGGGGAAAGGGCTGTTCCTAAAATAAACTTTATACCAGTATGTTGCATTGCAGTGTGTAGTTATAGAGCTTCAGAGTAGGATATATCATATCATAAAAGGTATTGTGTGATACAGTGTACAAATTCACATTACTGTATATGATATAATACCATACTCTTAGAGGACAAAATTATCATATCTCAGTAAGTGCAGTATCGCATATCATAGCTTGTGATACACTGTTATGCTGAGTCACTTTAGCGTGCAAAACTTTCCTTGATGCGACTGCCCCTCATTAGCCTTCAGTGTGTACTTGAGACAGTGTTCCTTTACTCAGAGTGGAGTTGAGTCCGACAATACAGCTTTACACACTTCAGCTCAGATGAGGCTTGGATAGTCTGTTCCCTCTGCTTGCCTTTCTTTTTCTTCCTCCCCTTTCAAATCGTCTTTGTGTTAGCGATTAAAAGTCTCTCTCTCTCTCTCTCTCTCTCTCTCTCTCTCTCTCTCTCTCTCTCTCTCTCTCTCTCTCTCTCTCTCTCTCTGTCTCTCTTCCTCCCTTCCTCCAAATTTTAGAACAATTTCGGAGGTTGAAAGAAAAGGGCACAAAGAGAACGCGGACTTGTATAGCAAACAAGATCCTTTACCTTGACGCTCGCAAAACAAAGAACATACAGCGCCATTCAGCATTTAACTCGAACGTTCAAACATCCAACTCCAATGCTTTCTAGAGAATAAACAAGAACACAAAGATAATTTTGTCTACTTCTACATCTACATCTACTCTCTCTCTTTCTCTTTCTCTCTCTCCTCTCCTCTCTCCCCCCTCCCCCGTCTCTCTCTCTCTCTCTCTCTTAGTCCGGAATATAAACAAATTCCGCTACGATTTACATTTACGAGAGAGAGAGAGACCCCTTGAGAATGTAAGTATCAATCGACATACATTTATGGCACAGAAATGATTCATGAGGACTTTGGCGTGTAAATACATCCTGCTACAGTATAGCCGTTTGAAACCGAATTCATGCCTGTTGTATGAAATGCTCAACGTCCGGTATTGATATTGCCTGCGAAGAATGTACAAATACAATACAAAGAAAACGAAGAAAAAAAAAAAAAAAGTTATAGAGTGTTCCTTCGTATTCTCAATAGAAAAGTGAGTCACGTATATAAAAAAGGAAGAGAAAGAGAGGGAAAAAGGCATGCATGCGTTTCCTTAAACCAGTTGGAATTTCAATCAGGTCATTTTAGTACATGACATGTATTGCATAACCCACACTGATTGTCCTTTCTCTAATTTTCTCTGAACTGTGAGTGGGATTTAGTGAAAATATATGCACTGCGCCAATACATTTAATTTTCTTTTCAGTAACACGATTTGTTTATTTAATATACAATCATTAATTATAACGTTTATGTATTTAAGGTAACAGCAAAGTTACAACGACTCCATATCGTTAGGTATCATAAAAATGATGATAATGAAAATTATAATAAAAATAGTAATAATAATAATAATAATAGTAATGATAATAATAATAATAATAATAATAATAATAATATTAATAATAATATTAACAATGATAATGATAACAATGATTATAATAATGATGATCATGATAATAATAATGAAAAATAATGATAAGGATAATAATGATAACAGCAAAAAAAGAGAAAAAAATGAAATACCAATGCCAGTATAAACTAAGCTAAATGTATCTTTAAGACTTCATTTTAAGTTTGATTTACAACTCCTTTTATGAAGAGTAAGGCTTGGCACTCTCTCGCAGTTGAATGTCATTCGACCCGCTTCTTCATGACTCTTGTGACGTGTGAGATTTTTTTTTTATATCTTTTCTCTGTCATTATTCTTGAATTTGCTCATGTGTTCCCCTTTGAATATACTTTTTTTGTGCCACTGCCTTCTCGTTGACCCTTCCACCTTTTTTGTCTTTCTTTCTTTCTTTATAAGACTACAAGCTTGTGAATATTTTTTTTATTTCGTATGAATTCTTTTTTTGGGCCAAACACATGTATCTGTTACAATAAACCCTTTAGAGTGCATACTAGAACAATCTTGCAAATACAGTTATTAAAGACACGAGCGTCTACACCCACCCACCCACGCATTAAAAATAATCAATGCCTGTTTGAAAGATACCATTCCTGTCAAGGAAAGATAAATCGTGAAATCGTCGTCCTTCAGAAACGAAATTGTCAACATAAAGCTAAAATTAACAAATAATACTGGAGAATAATAATGAAAGAGTCAACCCACACATACTGTGCACAGTTCCACTTTCCAGCTTGGTCTGAGTATTGCAGAATCTGACATTGCAATATCTATTAACATCTCTGCACCAATAATAATTATTTTTATAGATTATTTCAGATTTTTTTTTTGCAATCATGCGGAAGTAAAACTTGGATGATGTTCATTACAATGATGAATAGATTAAGATATCAGTTCAAAGTTCTACCTTGATAAACAATTTCTTATATTATTTAACATTTTCTTATATCAATTATTTGACCATGGATGCATGATATCAGCATTTGAATCCGAGAGCAGGAAATATCTGAGGACACACACACACACACACACACACACACACACACACACACATACACACACACACACACACACACACACACACACATTTACCTTTAGTCTTTCCTATCAACTAAATCTTTCTATTACTGAAAAATCAAATTGATGAGGCCAAATATGTTTTGTCGCTTGACATTCTCTGGCAACAAATTGGTCTGAAATTCATCTTCATAAAACCAAAGAGAAGGGAAATTATAATAATCATTTTATTAGAAATTTTGTACAGGTCGAGAAACATATTATTATTTACTTTTAAGATTTGGAATAATAAATATTTCAAATTGTAAATTAATTATGATTTGGATATTAGTAGGTGATCACCCGAGTTAAACAAAAGCAAAAATAAAATATAAATTGAGGCTCTTGTTAGGATTTACATTTAATTCATATACAATTGTCTCTGCAGTTGTTAACATTCTAATTAATCTATACGCGACCTCCTTCCTCTAAGCTCTCCTAACCGAAACAGGAATCACATTATTTGCGAGTCCAACACAATTCAAAACCTGCTTGACAAAGAGCTTCGACTCATGCAATCAAGACATCAGTAACAGTAGATTATCAAACCGTTATTTCTCATTCCTCAATATCTGTCGCTTATAATTGTAGATTTACGGTATATTTTTGATGTTTTAATGATTTGCGCCCGCCTCCCGACCGCTCAGTCAGCCGGGCAGCCGTTAACTAAGAGAAACAGAAACAGAACTTTTGTT
>NC_091574.1:16661091-16666091 GCF_042767895.1 Penaeus vannamei
TTCATAAAATTAGCAAAATCCATTATTAAGAATATAAGAAATATTGATAATCAGAGATCTCTGACCAGCTGTTCAAAGATGTTAATATTTGATTCAGCTCCCATTCCTTCGATAGTTAAAGAACAATATATATATATATATATATATATATATATATATATATATATATATATATATATACATATGTATATATATATATATATATATATATATATATATATATGTATATATATATATATATATATATATATATATATATATATACATACATATATATATATATATATATATATATATATATATATATATATATATATATATATATATATATATATATATATATATATATATATTTATGCGCACACACACACACACACACACACACACACACACACGTGTGGAATTCATGTTGAACAGATTGCAAAGGGAACGACGAAGGGAAGGGCAAGAAAACACACGAATATGCCGAAGGCCTTTTCACTATTGCTTCGTCAGGGCATATGCTACATGAGGTACATAGAGGAGTATATATACAACTACTGGGTGATCAGGTCACATCGGTAATCAGGTGAGCGACGACCTTGGCTAGTTCATGGCTCCCCGTAGCGGTGTTGATGTTGTTAGTTGTATGAATGAACGCCGCTTCTACCATCTTCCTTTGTCGTGGGGCCAGGCCTTGTTTTATGATGGAGGCCTGGGACCACTTCGGGAGGTGACCATCGGTGTCTGCGTGAACAACGAAAGCGCTTCTCGTGTCATGGCGTCGGAGAGCGCTGCGGTGTTGACTGATACGTTGTTCGTGCAGTCCTCGTGATGTCTCGCCTATGTATACCTTATCACAGCCCCCACAAGGTATGCTGTACACCTGGCTGAGGGGTCTGTTATGGTTTGATCTCTTCTCTCTCACGATATCTCCGATCTTCTTGCCTGAAGACGTAGCTATCTTGAGGGTATGGCCCACCAGGGCCTGCAGGTGCTCAGTCAATTCCGAGTGGGGGATGATTATCCTCTGAGTTCTACTTTGTGTGTCCTCACCTCTCGGCCTGCTCATGATCTTCTCGGCCTTGCGTCGGAGGTGGGTGAGCATGGAGCGGGGATAGTGGAGGTGTTGGAAGGTGTTGTAGACGTGTTTCATCTCATCCTCCAAGAACTCAGGGCTGCATATTCTGAGGGCCCGGAGGAAGAAACCAATGACCACGCCTTCTTTGGTTCTCTTACTATGGGCAGAAAAATAGTGAATGAAATCATCTTTATTTGTAGGTTTTCTGTATACTGAAAATACCGGTCCATTAGGTCTCCTGTGGATCATGGTGTCCAGGAAAGGGAGTTGTTCATCCCTCTCTTCTTCTGTGGTGAATTGGATGGAGGGGTGCACTGCATTGAGTCTGTGGAGGAGATCAGGCAGGTTCGTCCTGGTTGGCACTACAGCGAGGATGTCGTCCACGTAGCGGAGCCAGACCACGTTCCTTCCCACGATGTTACGGTAATGGTCGGCCTCGAGGGTTTCCATGAACAGCTGGGCAAGGACTGCTGAAAGTGGTGAACCCATCGCAAGTCCCTGGATCTGTTCGTACTCGCTTCCTCTGAATTCGAACGGGCCAAACTCCACGCAGAGACGGATGAGTTCGATGTAGTCATCTATCTGTAGTGGTAGTTCGTTCTGGTCCATTCTTCTCAATGCTCGTTGTGCAGCTTTGATGGCCCCGTCGATTGGCACGTTCGTAAACAGCGACTTGACATCGAAGCTGACCAGCTTTTTGCACTTTATGCCGACACCTTGTAGTTTGGCCATCATATCCGAGGTGTTCGATAGATGGCAACCGCTGATGGAGTTTAGGGCGGCTGACAGAGGAGCTGCGAGTTTCTTAGCCAGGCGATGTGGAGCACTTCCGGTCCCGTTGGTGATGGGTCTCACAGGGTTACCTTCCTTGTGGGTCTTGATGCTCCCACGGATCGTTGGTACGCGTGGCGTCTCCTCGAGCAGGTGGAGCATGGACTTTCCCCTCTCTGAACCTCTCAGGACCTTCCTTGCTGCTCTGTTGAATTCAAGGGATCTTTCCTCCGCATTCCCTCTTTTGGCTTTTCTGTAAGTAGAAATATCAGAGAGCAGTATTTCCATTTTAGAGACATAATCAGTGTTATCAATAATTACGACACCGCCACCCTTGTCAGCCGGAGCAATGACGATAGATTCGTCTCTGCCAAGTTCCTGTAGGGCCCTGGTGTACCTAGCAGGAATGGCAGGCTCGCGACCTTTGGCGCTGGCGACTGCACAGGTCACAACTCCCTGCAGGAATCCTCTTTCTAATGCAGAGAGATTTCTGCGGTAGTTGGACTCGATACAGTCAGCCATGCCTTTCCTAAGGGTACCGGTGTCGAATTTCAAACCTAAAGACAAGGCTTGCCTTTGAGTGTCTGTGAGAGGTTTGTGTGATAGCTTAATTATCATATCATCACGCACCACTTTAGACCACCCACTGTTGGTACAAGCTACCTCTAATAACCTCTTGTGTCTCGCCTTCTGTGACTCGTCCTCTCTTTTAAGTTCGAGGACGAGTCTGTGGGGAAGGTGGACTCCCGGAAGGCGGCTCCTCAGCGTCTCCATCTCGTCGATGCACTCACTAATCCCTTCCCTTAGGTAACACTTAGCACTTTCAGGAAAAGGGTGAGACTTACCTTTGAGATGGGGGGGTGCGCTGCGAGGGAGGACTAGCTCCTTCACGCACTCCTTCAGGAACCTCGTGCGGTTTCTGATGCTTTGGAGCTTTCGTCGTGTGATGAATTCTCGCTCCTCGCCATCGTTGTTGAAGAACACATGTGTGGAATTCATGTTGAACAGATTGCAAAGGGAACGACGAAGGGAAGGGCAAGAAAACACACGAATATGCCGAAGGCCTTTTCACTATTGCTTCGTCAGGGCATATGCTACATGAGGTACATAGAGGAGTATATATACAACTACTGGGTGATCAGGTCACATCGGTAATCAGGTGAGCGACGACCTTGGCTAGTTCATGGCTCCCCGTAGCGGTGTTGATGTTGTTAGTTGTATGAATGAACGCCGCTTCTACCATCTTCCTTTGTCGTGGGGCCAGGCCTTGTTTTATGATGGAGGCCTGGGACCACTTCGGGAGGTGACCATCGGTGTCTGCGTGAACAACGAAAGCGCTTCTCGTGTCATGGCGTCGGAGAGCGCTGCGGTGTTGACTGATACGTTGTTCGTGCAGTCCTCGTGATGTCTCGCCTATGTATACCTTATCACAGCCCCCACAAGGTATGCTGTACACCTGGCTGAGGGGTCTGTTATGGTTTGATCTCTTCTCTCTCACGATATCTCCGATCTTCTTGCCTGAAGACGTAGCTATCTTGAGGGTATGGCCCACCAGGGCCTGCAGGTGCTCAGTCAATTCCGAGTGGGGGATGATTATCCTCTGAGTTCTACTTTGTGTGTCCTCACCTCTCGGCCTGCTCATGATCTTCTCGGCCTTGCGTCGGAGGTGGGTGAGCATGGAGCGGGGATAGTGGAGGTGTTGGAAGGTGTTGTAGACGTGTTTCATCTCATCCTCCAAGAACTCAGGGCTGCATATTCTGAGGGCCCGGAGGAAGAAACCAATGACCACGCCTTCTTTGGTTCTCTTACTATGGGCAGAAAAATAGTGAATGAAATCATCTTTATTTGTAGGTTTTCTGTATACTGAAAATACCGGTCCATTAGGTCTCCTGTGGATCATGGTGTCCAGGAAAGGGAGTTGTTCATCCCTCTCTTCTTCTGTGGTGAATTGGATGGAGGGGTGCACTGCATTGAGTCTGTGGAGGAGATCAGGCAGGTTCGTCCTGGTTGGCACTACAGCGAGGATGTCGTCCACGTAGCGGAGCCAGACCACGTTCCTTCCCACGATGTTACGGTAATGGTCGGCCTCGAGGGTTTCCATGAACAGCTGGGCAAGGACTGCTGAAAGTGGTGAACCCATCGCAAGTCCCTGGATCTGTTCGTACTCGCTTCCTCTGAATTCGAACGGGCCAAACTCCACGCAGAGACGGATGAGTTCGATGTAGTCATCTATCTGTAGTGGTAGTTCGTTCTGGTCCATTCTTCTCAATGCTCGTTGTGCAGCTTTGATGGCCCCGTCGATTGGCACGTTCGTAAACAGCGACTTGACATCGAAGCTGACCAGCTTTTTGCACTTTATGCCGACACCTTGTAGTTTGGCCATCATATCCGAGGTGTTCGATAGATGGCAACCGCTGATGGAGTTTAGGGCGGCTGACAGAGGAGCTGCGAGTTTCTTAGCCAGGCGATGTGGAGCACTTCCGGTCCCGTTGGTGATGGGTCTCACAGGGTTACCTTCCTTGTGGGTCTTGATGCTCCCACGGATCGTTGGTACGCGTGGCGTCTCCTCGAGCAGGTGGAGCATGGACTTTCCCCTCTCTGAACCTCTCAGGACCTTCCTTGCTGCTCTGTTGAATTCAAGGGATCTTTCCTCCGCATTCCCTCTTTTGGCTTTTCTGTAAGTAGAAATATCAGAGAGCAGTATTTCCATTTTAGAGACATAATTATTGATAACACTGATTATGTCTCTAAAATGGAAATACTGCTCTCTGATATTTCTACTTACAGAAAAGCCAAAAGAGGGAATGCGGAGGAAAGATCCCTTGAATTCAACAGAGCAGCAAGGAAGGTCCTGAGAGGTTCAGAGAGGGGAAAGTCCATGCTCCACCTGCTCGAGGAGACGCCACGCGTACCAACGATCCGTGGGAGCATCAAGACCCACAAGGAAGGTAACCCTGTGAGACCCATCACCAACGGGACCGGAAGTGCTCCACATCGCCTGGCTAAGAAACTCGCAGCTCCTCTGTCAGCCGCCCTAAACTCCATCAGCGGTTGCCATCTATCGAACACCTCGGATATGATGGCCAAACTACAAGGTGTCGGCATAAAGTGCAAAAAGCTGGTCAGCTTCGATGTCAAGTCGCTGTTTACGAACGTGCCAATCGACGGG
>NC_091574.1:16671091-16673591 GCF_042767895.1 Penaeus vannamei
ATGATAATACAGATGATGATGATGATCACTATGATAATGATGATTATCATTATAATAAATTCAATAATAATTATAATCATAATGATAATCATAATGATGATGATAATAAAGATGATGATGATGATCACTATGATAATGATGATTGTCATTACAATAAATGCAATAATAATGATAATGGTAATAATAATGATGAAAATAATGATGATAATAATAGTAATAATGAAGATGAATGTAAAAAAAACATGATAAAAATCATGATGAAAATATTAATAATAATGATAATGATGTTGATGAAAATAAAAGCAATAATAATAATAAAAAAATATGATAAAGCTGTTAATAATAATCCTGATAATAATAATGGTAATGATAATGATAATCCTGATAATAATAATAATGATAACAATGACAATACTACTAATAATGATGAAAATAACAACAATAATGGTAATAATAATAATAATAATAATAATAATAATAATAACAATGATAATACGTACCATATTGTGAGAAAAAAATATTACAAAGTAAACATTCTTTTCCTTTCTCTTTTTCTTTAAGAGACGAACATCGTCAAGAGAATGTGTGCAAATAAGAAACATGCAAAATAAAATCAATTTTATTCATGGATGCTCGTTGATGCCATGTTTTGTGCACCCAAGCAGTGTTCCTTTATAAAGTTGATTCATTGAAGTATAGATTTATTTTATTTTTATTTGAATTTGGTTTCTCCTGCAGTGAACAAACCCAGTGGAAAGACGGGGGCTTAAAATTTAGCATTATCATTATTACTATTATCATTATCATTGTGTATATTGTTGTTGTCGTTATGTTTATTATCATTGTTACTATCACAATTATTGTCATCGTTATCATTTACATATACTTCTTGCTATTATCATCATTATTGCTATTATTATTATTATTATTATTACTATTATTATCATTATTATTATTATTATTATTATTATTATTATTATTATTATTATTATTATTATTATTATTATTATTATTATCATCATCATCATTTTCAACATCATTATCAACATCATCATCATCATCATCATGAAAATCGTTATCATATCATTATCATCAGTACATCATCACCATCATTATCATCATCATAATCATCATTACTGTCATCATTAGTAATATTGTTATTGCCATCATTTTCATTACTCTATTATGAAGATTATCATTATCCTTATTATTGTTAATATTATTATCATTATCATTATTATTATTATTATTGTTGTTATTATCATTATTATTATTATTATAATTATTATTGTTATCATTATTGTTGTTGTTATTATTGTTGTTGCTGTTGTAATTATTATGATCATAATAAGACCATGTTTTTTCATTATTATTGTTACTACAATTATAGTTATTTTTAAAATATTTATTATTATTATTATTATTATTATTAATATTATTATTGTTGTTATTATAATCATGATTATTATCATTATTATCATTATTATCATAACTGTTATCAACATCATCATTATCATTATCATTACTATTATCATCATTGTTATTGTTATAATTATTATTATTATTGATATTATCATTACAAATATTGTCACCTTTATTATCATATCCATTGTCATTACTATTATTATTATCATTATCACTATCATAATAATTATTATTATCTTTATTATTATCATCATCATCATCATTGTTATTATTACTGTTACTACTACTACTACTGCTGTTATCATTATTATTGTTATTATTATTTTTATTGTTATTAATATCATTATTATCATTATCATTAACAGTAGTATTGTTATCGTTATGATCATCGTCCTTATTTATATTAATACTGTTATTATTTTCCTAAATATTATCATCATTAGTATTACTGTTTTATTTATCATTATGGTCATCATCATCATCATTATTAGTCATTACTATTTTTATTATTACTATTATTATCATCATCACTATCAATGTTTTCATTATTAGGCAACAATTATTTTTTTTCTTGGTTGACGGATCCACCACAATTTTTTTCCCGATTTTCGAAAACAATAATAAAAAGAGAGAAATCGACTCTTTTTTTTCCCCGCATGTGATCCGATGCGATTTGATTCCGATGTTGTTTTTCAATGCCATTTATACCCATAGAAACTTCCAGAATCGATGGTGTTTGTCGTTCGTCTCCAGCCCAATTTGTCACCGGAGATCACTCCTGTCTGTGGGCGCGCAAATACTGATTCCAGGCGTAATGTATTTTTGTTATCGGTATTTCATTTATTCTTTACCGTCTGCCACACATTTCCAGAAATTAAATTGTAAAAAAAAAAATAAGAAGAAGATAAAACACCCACAATTATTTTTATTTTCATTTTGCGACCGCCTGTCAGAGGCTTTCAGAAATAAACTCGGTAAAGCAAGGAATAAAATAAATTATAGCCTCATAATTATCATCATCTTTATTATTATTATTATTATTGCTATTATTATTATCATCATTAATATAATTATC
>NC_091574.1:16676091-16681091 GCF_042767895.1 Penaeus vannamei
AGGGGAGGGAAAGGGTTAGGGAGAGGGAGAGGGTTAGGGAGAGGGAGAGGAAGAGGGAGAGGGAGAGGAAGAGGAAGAGGAAGAGGAAGAGGAAGAGGAAGAGGAAGAGGAAGAGGAAGAGGAAAAGAGAGAAAGAGAGAGAGAGAGAGAGAGAGAGAGAGAGAGAGAGAGAGAGAGAGAGAGAGAGAGAGAGAGAGAGAGAGAGAGAGAGAGAGAGAAAGAGGGAGAGAAAGAGGGAGTCAGAGAGTGGGGAAGAGAGAGAGTCAGAGGCAGCGAAGAGGAAGAGAAAGACCGAAAGATATCAATGATAGACCGCCATCTACCTTGACTCATCTTTTATCTGTCATGGCACTCTAGAGGCTGGAGAGATAACCCTTTATTGACTTACAAAATGTTTTCCTGTTCCTCTCCCGCGGTTTCATAAGTTCTTCATGCTCATTCCAACTTCTGCGAGAAAGTTCTTAGGAGCCCAATTATTTTTCAATTTTCCCATTACAAGAGTTTGGTGTTTTTTTTTCTTTCTTTCTTCTTTTGTATTAATTGACTACATGTGTTGATCTTAACTTTTCTTTGCTTTATATCATTAGGGAACGTGTGAATCAAATATGATCCCAGGGAAGTGCAGGATCAAATACAGATGAACTTTATTATTCAATTTCAATTTCGCTTATCTGTTGGCCTGTAATGTACCTTTGTCTTGATACATATATGTGTACTGATGTATTTATGTAAGGATGTATATATGTATAACCATAACCATCATCATCATCATCATCATTATTGCCCTCATTAATATTATTACTTAAAGCCTACAGATATGAGAAGTCAGGTAATGAAGAGGATGTGAATTATCGGTTCCAGTGCTGCATGAGACTGGAAGATCCCCAATATCCCTTAGATATAGGTAAGACAAGGTTAAATTTGATATAATTAAAAGAACTATCAAATAATCTTCAGTGTGATTACACACCACATACAATATTACTCAAAAGGAGGCATAATGATAATATTAATTTTAAAAATCTATGAGTAATGTCATGATAAATCATCTTGCACTTGCGGATGCCTAGCCAAGGCAAAACTGCCCGGGTCGTATTCCTAATTTTCAATGATTCAAATGTAATCTTTACCTCAATAACCACAGCCATGGACTTCATAAGATTAAGACCATTAATCAGCTGACTTCGGTGCTCAGGAAAGAACGTTCTAGGCCGACTCACAATTCTTTCCTTGGCCTTGCTAGGATTTACTTCGAGCCCCAACGAAATCACTGTGATTGAACTCTCATCGGGTCTACATTGACGCTGTCAGCTACTATCAGCTGATCGTCGGGAAAGGCAAACTGTAGAGGCCATTTGGGAATAGGGCTAACATTACCGGAAGGCCAGCACTGATTAGCCCCGACGAACTAAATTATGGAACTAATTGACACTTTTTTCTTTCGAAAATCGAAGGAAAGAAGCCATTAAAGTCTATATCATATTAATTTAATTCCAATACAGATACTTGATCTCAGAGGACCTAAGATCAATGAATGGAAACGTAGTAATAGGCAACGTGATTGTGTTTTGAATTAATGGATTCTGCAAACATGATCGCCTTTTCAATCGGATATGTGTAACAGGCTTCACTATAGGAGGATTATGGACTCGACACCAAACCGAAGCGCTTGAAGAAATGACCAGCACATATGAGGCTGACCCTCGTCACAAACATTATTGTTTTCTTTCGCATGGCACATGGACGAGTGTAATTAGCAGACCAGAAATTGTCGACAGTATTCTTATTCCTAGAAGCCTGGTGGCCACGTTCATTAAACCGTGCCTTAGGAGAACAAATTTTAAAAGCTTTTTTTCTGTATAAACCTTATCAGGATTTGAAACAGTCACATGTTCAGAGTATTACCAAATTAAGGGGCATTATAAACAACTCTCCACTATTCCACTTAATTCAAGACTTTACGAAGATGAGAGAGAGAGAGAGAGAGAGAGAGAGAGAGAGAGAGAGAGAGAGAGAGAGAGAGAGAGAGAGAGAGAAAGGTTAGCGCGATGGACGGTATTATTATAACATAGTAAATAAAAATTCTAAATATCATCATCAATGTGAGTTGCACCATGTATTAACTAATTACATCTGATAAATAATCTGAAACACTAGAGCCATTTCTCTGTCTGGAACGCAGAATTGAGCCAGTCTCTGATAAATAATCAAATCAATTATAAAAATGAAGAAGTTTTGCCATCGTCCTCTTGTATGGTAATTTGTAAAAGTAAACAATCGTAACTGTAGTCATCGGAATTATGGCTTGTGCAAAAACTAAATATGTAGAAATTATTACACTGTTTACACACCAACAACCATTTATTCATGACAACCTTATTAATACTTCGTAAAGCGGTTAGCATTGAAACCAACCTGAAAATATATACACGAAACGTACCAACAAGGATTTGGTAAAATTAGGCAAGAGTGCTTCATGTCTAAAGCAGAATTTCAGCATAAAAGTAATGTCAAATTTGATAGAGGTAACTGCATGTTCAGCTTCCCGTTAAGCCCACGAATATTACTATTAAGTAAATTACATCACTTTGGACACACAAGGCCAGTATCAAACTCTAAAACACCTGTCAACAAAACAGTAATTGCACTTAAAAATAACGAGTCTACAAGTGTCCTTCGATCATTCTGAAACCCTGAACACTTTGGTACATTCACTGCTTTGACCTTAGTTCGTATAATTCCTTAATATGCTGGAATGCAAAAGGCACCTGACTACTTTGCGATTCCTAGTTTATTTACACCCCTCTCTCCGCGAGGCTGTGGAAACTTTCAAATGTATTTCTCAGATCTAGACAAACTATTTTACATTTACTTATTACATCCATTGTTCTCCAACACGGATAAGCTTCGTGTTAACTTACACACCAGGATAATTCCAATAATCCCAGGCATATATTTGTTTTAGCGTCTGTGACATATGAACAGATAAGATAAGAGGCTAAGTCTTTAATGCTTTTGAGTAGATAAAGTTCCATCATAACCCTCTTAGAGCTCTCATTACGTTAACACTCCTAGATCTGTTGAGGACAAACAAATGCCGGCGATTTTCGAGTCAAAATTTACGGTGGGAATTCCTCCACACCTTGGATTCTCGGAGCCCAACCAGATTGCTCATCCGCTCATAGACAACAGGCGATTAAAGCCAAGAATAGTACACTAAAAGTATGGGTGTATATCTGAGTGTGTGCGTTCTTCCATGTGTGCTGCACGTATCTCTGTGTGATCCCCATTCTTTATATCTTCTTTACTGTTTCTTCTCTCTTTCTTCATACTCTATTCCCTTTGCGTTAGCCCCTTCAGTTCCGTTTAATATCTTCCATCCCATACTCCAGGATCCGATCGCAGTAAACACTTGTATTGTGATTTCCGACTCCTTCGTCAGACTCCAAAGGGAAACGCGAGATCAAAGGAAGGGTGATATTAAGCCCTTGTTATTGTCATTATCATTATTCTTTATTGTAAATAGTTTTGATATTTTTCTGGTTATTATTGTCATTATTCTTATTCGTGATCCTATTCTTAATCATTATTGGCATCACTTTTATTATTATCATTATCAATTATATTATCATTATCATTACCATCACTGATTATTACCGGGACCCATGGAAATACAAACAAAAATAAAATGCATGTAAATATATGATAGGAGGTTCTCTCCCTCTTTCACCCACCTCTTTCTACCTTTCGTCTCCCCTCTCCCTCCATCTTTTCCTTTCATGTTTTGTCACCTCCTTTCACTCCCAAATCTTCCATATATTAACTCCTCCTTCCCACTTAAAGTCCTACATCTGCCCCCTCCCACATCCCTCTTCTTCCTTCAACTCCGCTACCTCCTTCGTTCCCATTCTCCTTCCTCCCCATTCCCATACCCTCTTCTTCATCTAATATTCATAAATTTCCTATAATTCTGCATAAATGTAATATGGAGCAAACCCAATGAATTTATCAAACCAGCTTTATCACAATATATGTCGCTGCCTGGTGCTTACACTAACACAGGGTCTTAATACTAATTAATGAATGCACACAGAAAAGGCCTTAAGACGTCCAAATGAAACAAATGAGGAAGACGGTTTGTTATCTGATTTATAGATCCATTAAGAATTAACAATCATGATGCATTAACAGTCATTTTCACTGAATACTTGGGTCTTACAGAGGAAAGGGAAGTTTTAGTTGGGGGAAATTAACAAGCTGTACAATATTCACATCAGAAGATCATTAAATCAATGTACTTCACTTCAAAGATATTGGTGTTTTTTTTCTCTCTCTGTAGTTATTTATTTCATATCGGCGTCAGTGATATCAAACGGACGTTGTCGACTTTTGCATCGTTGAGCATAATACATTTTTGTACCTATGATGAATTTCTAATAATGAAAAAATACCAATACTGAAATCTGAGTATACGTTTGATTTCGTGCTGTAGAAAAAGACTTACTGTTACTTTTATTAATTGATTTGTGATTAATATTTGTATTATCATGCTAGCATTATCATCGCCGCCACCATCATTATCACAATCATCATCATCATTATCATGAGAGAGAGAGAAAGAGAGATTAGAGATAAAGGTAGAGAGAGAGAGAGGGGGGGGGGGCTGGAGAGGCAGAATAATGGTAGATGCCAAAGCAGGAGTAAGAGACACAAAAAAATTAAAACACCGAAAACGATAAAAAGGAGAAGGTGGATAAGGAGACGGATCACGAATAGGAAAGATGGATCTCCTTTGATCCCGGAATCAAAGATTTTGTGAAGCGTAGGATCACCTCTGACGTCACTTGGGATTCCGAGGAGAATGATCGAGTATGAGGTGTTTAAGAGACAAGGAAGGAAGTGTCAGCTCGAAAAGGAGAGGAAGAAAGGGAAAGTGAAATCGAAATGTTGGAGTTTCCTCCTCAGTGGTAGATTCTACATTAATATCTTCATTGGACTAT
>NC_091574.1:16731091-16738591 GCF_042767895.1 Penaeus vannamei
AATGATATTAAAAACAAGAACAATGAAAATCATAGATAATAACAATGACCAACGATACTGGAGGTAATAACAGCTACTGACTGACTGACCGATTACTGACTCCCTGTGAAGCCGAATCACCATCTTCCATAATGACTCACTATATACCTGACCTCGACTCTCACTGTGACTCATAATATCACATCGACTCACCATGCTCCATTGCACATTACTCGCTTATTTTCTCCATACCATATTTACTGTTTGTTGAAGTAGCTTATCTTTTCAGTTCCTGACTCAATTATGCCTCAAAATATCTCTCACTAAGTATATGTCTACTTGTCTGTCTGACTGTGTGCCTGTTATTCCGATTCAGTCTCCCTGCTTACCTGTCTGTGTGCCTGGCTTGCTGACTCAGCGAGTGCCTGGCTTGCTGACTTAGTGAGTGGCTGGCTTGCTGACTCAGCAAGTGCCTGGCTTGCTGACTTAGGGTGTGCCTGGCTTGCTGACTTAGCGAGTGCCTGGCTTGCTGACTCAGCGAGTGCTTGGCTTGCTGACTTAGGGAGTGCCTGGCTTGCTGACTCAGCGAGTGCCTGGCTTGCTGACTTAGGGTGTGCCTGGCTTGCTGATTTAGTGAGTGCCTGGCTTGCTGACTTAGTGAGTGCCTGGCTTGCTGACTTAGTGAGTGCCTGGCTTGCTGACTTAGTGAGTGCCTGGCTTGCTGACTTAGGGCGTGCCTGGCTTGCTGACTTAGGGTGTGCCTGGCTTGCTGACTTAGTGAATGCCTGGCTTGCTGACCTAATGAGTGCCTGGCTTGCTGACCTAATGAGTGCCTGGCTTGCTGACCTAATGAGTGCCTGGCTTGCTGACTCAGCGAGTGCCTGGCTTGCTAAGTGAGTGTCTGGCTTGCTGACTTAGTGAGTGCCTGGCTTGCTAAGTGAGTGTCTGGCTTGCTGACTTAGTGAGTGCCTGGCTTGCTGACAGCGAGTGCCTGGCTTGCTGACAGCGAGTGCCTGGCTTGCTGACTCAGCGAGTGCCTGACTTGCTAACTCAGCGAGTGCCTGGCTTCCTGACTCAGCGAGTGCCTGATTTACTGACTCAGTGAGTGCCTGGCTTGCTGACTCAGCGAGTGCCTGGCTTCCTGACTCAGCGAGTGCCTGGCTTACTGACTCAGCGAGTGCCTGACTTACTGACTCAGCGAGTGCCTGACTTACTGACTCAGCGAGTGCCTGACTTACTGACTCAGCGAGTGCCTGGCTTGCTAACTCAGCGAATGCCTGCCTCTGTGTTGCCGAATACACTGTAAGACTAACTGACCAAAATAACTGGTTCCGACTCTCGCAAAGACTCACCGTGTGCCTGACCTCGGTGACCTGTTTGTTGCCCTTGATCCACGTGATGTGCGCGGGCGGCCTCGACCCGACGGCGCGGCAGACGAGCTCGACGGGGCGGCCGGAGGAGAGGGTGCCGACGTCGCCCACGATTTCGACGGAGATCGGGCGTACTGCGGGGAGACGTGGGCGTGCGGGTTATTAGCGACGAGGGAAGTGGGCGGGATTAGAATTGTTGCTGGGTCTGAGTGCGGCGCTGCGGTCGGATTGGGTGGGGTTGTTATGATGGAGGAAAGTTGATTAGATCTGGGTCCTTTGGCAATTTCTCTCTCTCTACTCTCTCTCTCTCTCTCTCTTTATCTCTCTCTCTCTCTCTCTCTTTCTCTCTCTCTCTCTCTCTCTCTCTCTCTCTCTCTCTCTCTCTCTCTCTCTCTCTCTCTCTCTCTCTCTCTCTCTCTCTCTCTCAATCGATTTGTCTCTTTGTTTTTTCATCTATCTAACTAATTGTCTATCTGTCTATATATGCGTCTGACTTTTTATCTACATATAAAGGCGCGCGCGCACACACACACATACACACACACACACAAAACACACATATATATATCCAGAAACATACAAACACATACTCATATACTTTGAGACAGAGAGAGAGGAGGGAGGAAGAGAGAGAGAGAGAGAGAGAGAGAGAGAGAGAGAGAGAGAGAGAGAGAGAGAGAGAGAGAGAGAGAGAGAGAGAGAGAGAGAGAGAGAGCTAGAGAGAGAGAGAGAGAGAGAGAGAGAGAGAGAGAGAGAGAGAGAGAGAGAGAGAGAGAGAGAGAGAGAGAGAGAGAAAGAGAAGGAAGGAAGGAAGCCGCTATAAAAGGAGAAAAAAATAAAGAAAATAAAAAGTAAATAAATATATAGCTAGATAGGGGTAGATAGATAATTATTTAGATAAAAAGAAAGAGAGAATAGATAAATAGAAAAGGAGAGAGACAGAAAGAGAGGAAAAAGAATTCATATATATAGGTAGACAGAGAGAGAGAGAAAAGAAATGATAAGAAAAAAAAGCGACCCCTCCACCGCTACCCCCCCCCAACAAAAAAAAAAAAATGTTTTCCTTCTGACTTACGCATGACTTTGATAGTAATGGAAGTAGACGAAGGTTCGGTGATGTTGTTGTTGAGTGCCTGGCAGGTGAGCGTGGCGCCGTGCAGGTTTCGTGTCGCCTCCAGGCTGATCCGGCTCTCGACACTTTGCCCGTTGAAGCGACCGACCTGAGGGGGGGAAGGGAAAGGGGAGAGAGGGAGGAGAGGGAAGAAGGAAGGGGAGGGGAGAAGGAGGGGGAGGGGAGGGAGGGAGGAAAGGGAGAAGGAGGGGAAGGGGAGAAGGAGGGGAAGGGGAGTAGGGGGAGAGGGAGGAGGGGAGGGAGGAGAGGGAAGAAGGAGGGAGAGGGAGGGAGGAAGGAGGGGGACGGACGGAGGAGAGGGAAGAAGGAGGGAGAGGGAAGTGAGCGAAGGGAGGGAGGGGAAGAGGGAGGAGAAAGAAGGAGGGAAGGGGAGGAGAAGGGGGAGAGGGACGAAGGAGGGGAAGGGAAAGGGGAGGGGAGTGAGGGTGGAAGGGAGGGGAGGGGAGGTAGGGAGGAAAGGGAGAAGGAGGGGGAGGGGAGGCAGAGGGGATGGACGAAAGGGAGGTAGATAGGGATGAGGTAGGGAAGGGAGGAAGGTAGGGAGGTAGACGGGTAGGGAGAAGGGATGGAAAAGGAGAGGGGAGGGAGAAAAGGGGGGAGAGAAAGGAGAGGGGATGGAGTAGGGAGGGGGAAAGGAGAGGATGGAGTGGGAGAAGTGAAGGAAGGGAGTAGAAGGTGGGAGGAAGGGAGTGAGAGGAGGGAAGGAGGGGGTAGGTAGGGAGGAAGGGAGGAGGAGAGGACAGGTAGAGAGGAGAAGGAAAGGAAAACAAAGAGAGAGCAATCAATTTTAGAAAGCAAGGGACTGATTATTTTTGGTATTTTTCTAATTTATTTAACATTAATCTTTAAGTAATTCTAATAATATAGATTTATGCAAGTAAATATACATATGTAAGTGCACGGTAATATGATTATGCATGTAGTCGTGTGTTTTTAAGTACTCGGATGAAAGGGAGAGAGAGAAAAAAAAAACATGAATGAGATGAATAATTTCGCAAAGCAAAGAGCGATTCTCAATTTCATATCTTATTAAAACTATATAAATCACGTGTTTAATGCAAGTATAGCAGAAAAAGAGTCAAGTTTTGCGAATTGTTCATTTTTATCCACGATATTTTTCTTCATCTGTCTCAATGAATACACGAATGAGCTTGCATGTATGTGTAAGTGTACATCCGTATGTTTCTGTGAAAAGATGTCTCCAACGTGTTTGCTTGCACCACCGAATTCCTACCTGGTTGAGTCTCTCGCCGTCGCGCCACCAGGTAAGAGTGGGCGTGGGGGAGCCGCCCGCAGACCGGCACGTGAGCTGTGTGTGCCGCCCCTCCTCCAGCGGCCCGACCTCCTCCTGCAGCTGGTGCCCCGAGGAGTTCAGGATGAGTGGGGGACCAGGGGGCACTGCGGGGGAGGAGGGGGGGAGGGGATTGGGAAGGAGAGAAATTACATGATTTGCTGTTTTCACCAGAAAGACATTACTCTTGATAAGACATGTGCCCTATGCGTTCTCCTGATGTAAAAACAAGGTTGTTTTGGTTTCAGTTATGCTTTAAAATAATCTACCTATTTACATGAATCCGCATATGCAAAAACGAAAAATCACATATAAACACACACACAAACTTCACAAACCCATAGATAATCAAAGAAAAATCAAAATCAAAGCCCATTTTTCTGAGACTATCATCGAAATCCAACAGTCGAGTCTCACCTATAACAGTGAGGTTGACCTTAGTGATCGCCGAAGGTCGTATCTTATAGTCGACTCGGCACGTGTACACGGCCTGGTCCGCTACTTTCACGTCCTCCACCACCAGCGTGGGCGGGTCGGACAGGATCCTGAAGAACGCCCGCGTGCCCAGGTAGCCAGTGTCCGCCCACCGCACGCCCTGGTCGAACGGCCCGCTGCGGGTGTCGTAGCTGGGGAGAGAAAGAGGGGGCGGGGTTAGAGCCAAGAGGTTGGTGAATAAATGTATGTGTAAATGGGAGTTTGTGTATGTGTATATAGTGCATACATAAAGGCAAAAAGTTGTACATAGAAACATACAAACATTCACACACATACACTCGTACACACACACATATACATGTGTGTGTGTGTGTGTGTGTGTGTGTGTGTGTGTGTGTGTGTGTGTGTGTGTGTGTGTGTGTGTGTGTGTGTGTATACATGTATATATTCTTATGACTAACAGCCCCAGAAGTAGGCCTATTCGAAGTCAAGAGGCGCAAGGGAATTGGCAAGAGGGGAGGAAGGGGGGGGAGAGCAAAAGTATATCATATATTCTGGGAGGGATAATTAGGCCTCGGGGATTACCTTTTTGGTATCATTATCATGCTTACCTTCACTTGCTCACACACTTATATAAAACAATAAACACACACACATGCACACACACACACACGTATGTATACATTTATGTATATATGTATATATATATATATATATATATATATATATAGATAGATAGATAGATATAGATATAGATATAGATATATACACACACACAAACACACACACACACACACACACACACACACACACACACACACACACACACACACACACACACACACACACATATATATATATATATATATATATATATATATATATATATATATACATACATATACATACATATATGCATTATATATATGCACACACACACACACACACACACACACACACACACACACAAACACGGATACACACAAACACACACACACACACATATATATATACATATATACATATATATATATATATATATATAAATACACTTATATATATATATATATATACATATATACATACATTATATATATATATATATGTATATATATATATAGATATGTATATATATATATATATATATATACATAGATATATATATATATATATATATATATATATATATATATATATATATATATATATGTGTGTGTGTGTGTGTGTGTGTGTGTGTGTGTGTGTGTGCGCACAGTTCCACATACATATGTGCATCTATCTATCTGTTTATCGATCTGTCTATCTATCTATCACTCATTCTAAATATATATATATATATATATATATATATATATATATATATATATATATATATATATATATATACATATATATACATGTATATAAATATGAATATATAATTCCTATTTATGTCCATCATTCCCGCCCAGAACATCGACCAGAATTACATTGCGACAGAGGTTTTCTTAAGACTCATATAACACTGCATTCATTATCACGTCGAATGAACGAAGATCACATGCAAGGGACCACATCATGAGGAGTGAACATGGGCTCTTGGAACATTCGTTTGTTTGGGGCGGGTGTCATGTGGTGTCATGTGGTATCATGTGGTGTCTTGTGGTGTTTTGTGGTGTTATGTGGTGTTTTATGGTGTCATGTGGTGTTATGTGGTTCCATGCGGTGTTAGAGGTTTCTTCTGATTATGATGAAGAGTATTACTGAACTCCAATTGCGTGAATCTATGATTTGATGTATGAATGGATAAGTAAATAAAATTGACAAATTCATTCATCAATTGATTATCTGATGATGATCATAATGATGATGCTGACAATATCACAAGTCATGATGATGTTGATGATGATTGTTATGGCAGCAACAACAACAAGAACAATAAGACCAACAATAATTTTAATGATAATGATAATGTCATTAATAATAATGATGATTATAATGATAATAGTAATAATCATCATTATTATTGTTATCCTTATTATCATCATTATCATCATTATTATAATGATAACAAAAACTATGATAATAATAATAATAATAATAATAATAATAATAATATAACAATAATGATTATTATTGTTAATATTCCTCTTATCAATATCATTATTATTATATAAATGATAATAAAACAATAATAGTAAATATAATAATGATAATAATGCCAATAACAAAAATAGTAATTATTATGATGATAATGATAATAGTAATAATCATCATTATTATTGTTATCATTATTATCATCATTATCATCATTATTATAATGATAACAAAAGCTATGATGATAATAATAATAGTAATAATAATAATAATAATAATATAACAATAATGATTATTATAGTTAATATTCCTTTTATCAATATTATTATTATTATATAAATGATAATAAAAACAATAATAGTAAATATAATAATGATAATAATGCCAATAACAAAAACAGTAATAATTATGATGATGTTGACGACAATAACAATCAAAATAACAAAGAAGACATTAATAACAATAACAACAACAAAACAATCACAAGAATAATAATGAGAATAATAATGAAAACATGAAAATGACAACCGATGGTATTGAAAAGAAGACTAGACAGCAACAAAGCCTTTATTTTTGCATACACCCACTTACGATATTTTTTTTTTTATTTTTTTTTTCGAATTGCTGTAATTTCTTTCCTATCTTGCTTTTAGCGTAGACACGGGCCATTAATCAAAGAAAATTGGTGAGAGTTTTGCAATCAATTTGCGAATAACAAAAGGTGGATTGATGCATAATTCAGGATTAATTAGCTCATTACTCAAATGATTATCTCATTATTTGTAATCATTGTAAAAGTAGAGGCTTGTAAATGCTTCTGCCTGCCTTGGATGATACAATAACTTAGGGGTCATTTAAGATGGTATTATTCTTGTGGGAGGCAAGGAGAGGGACGGGTGGTAAGGAGGACCAGAGATAGATAGATAGATAGATAGATAGATAGATAGATAGATAGATAAAGATATATATATATAGAGAGGTAGATAGATAAAGATAAATATATATATAGAGATAGATACATAGATAAAAAAATATATATAGGTAGATAGATAAAGATATGTATGTATATAGAGATAGAAATAGATAGATAGATAGATAGATATAGAGATAGGGACGGGGGCAGACCGTCAGGAAAAAATAGAAACTGGTAAAGACAAACAATGCAAGGTTTAAACACCAGCCAAACTGTTAGAAATATAAAGATATATATACAGATA
>NC_091574.1:16751091-16753591 GCF_042767895.1 Penaeus vannamei
TTACAAATGCAGATTGGCTCGTCGTCCACCGCTGCGCCGATAATGTCTCTCAGTTCAACATTTTACATTTATCTGTGATGTAATAAATATTTTGACTGAATTTATGAGCCTTTTTCGTTCAAGTGAATCACTTTTCAATGATGAATGTTTGTAATTTTTTTTTACTTCGTTAATTCTTTTTCAACGTTGAAAAGGAAAGTGATGTTCTCTCTGGTTTATTTTTCTGGGATAGACATCGTTTCAATATTCCAAGTTTATTTTTCACATACATTAGGTATATACTCGCATCGCCATATGCATTTTTATTTGTTTATCAATTTTTTATTACCTATCTTAATGGTCTTTTTTCCTGTAATTTATTTTTCTTTTTTTTTTGTTTCCTATCCTTCCTTTTTGAAAAATGTGACAACGAAGAATTAAAAAAAGAAGAAGTGGAGGGAGGATGAAGGCGGACGGGAGGGGGCGCGGGGGGGGGTATTTTATACCTAGATGTTCGCGAAGGATATTGTGAAGCAAGGATGGGAAGAGGATGTGCGAGATCCTTCCAAGGTCTTAAGACGCTCCTTTTAGACGCGGCAGTGAAGAGGGGGATAGAGGGTGCGGAGGGGGAGGGGGAGGGGGAGGGATAAGTAGGTAAGAGGAGGCAGGCGTGATTTCCAATTTTAATATGATATACGCAAATACGATTTTTTTTTATTTTTTTTATTTTTTTTTTTTTACTATTCATTGATTTTCTTTTCTTTTTTGAGCAGGTTTCGGGATCTAGGAAATAGATAATTCATCAGTACCAGGCTATATGGAGATGGAGGTAAACGGAAGGGAGAGAGAGAGAGAGAGAAGGAGAGAGAGAGAGAGAAGGAGAGAGAGAGAGAGAAGGAGAGAGAGAGAGAGAGAGAGAGAGAGAGAGAGAGAGAAGGAGGGGTACAGAGAGAGAGACAGAGAGAGGGGTACAGAGAGACAGAGAGATGTCCAGAGAGAGAGAGAGAGAGAGAGAGAGAGAGAGAGAGAGAGAGAGAGAGAGAGGGAGAGGGAGAGGGAGAGGGAGAGGGAGAGGAAGAGAGAAGGAGAGAGAGAGAGAGAGCGAGAGCGAGAGCGAGCGAGAATCATATCAATATCCTATTCGTAACCTGAGAGTTTAATAAGGAGGTGCTCGTCTTTCTCGAAACCAATTACTCCCCTTGCAAAAGATAGGGACTTCGATGTTAAAATTTTCCATCCACGATGCAACAATATTCTCAATTAAATTGCCTTATAATCCTATATTTTTTTCATTTTCATTTATTACTCTTTCTTACACTGATATAAGTATTTATTATAAGTTGCACAACAAAGGAGTGATAGGGATAGGGGTGTGGGTCCGGGATGGGGGAGTCTGAAGGAGAGGGGGAGGGGTAGACGGAGAGAGAAGAGGAGGGGGAGGAAGGAGGAGGGTAAGGGAAACAGAAAAAAAGACCGGGAGGAAAAGAGGAGAAACTTCAAGGAAGGGAGGGTAGGGGAGGTATGGAAGGAGGGAGGGGAAGAGGATATGTGGGAGAAAAAAGAGGGAAAAGAGAAAGGAAAGAGACAGAAGAGGGAGAGCAATGCAAGGAGGGACATTAAAGGAAGGAGAGAGAGAGAGAGAGAGAGAGAGAGAGAGAGAGAGAGAGAGAGAGAGAGAGAGAGAGAGAGAGAGAGAGAGAGAGAGAGAGAGAGAGAGAGATTGATCTGCATTGCTTTGTATTGGCTCCTGGCCCGCAAGGGATGATATTGATAAACAAAAAATAACCCGCTACAGTGACCTACGGGTCGAGTCGATTACACGGACCATCTTGCGAATAACAGAAGTCACTTAAAGGAAACCAAACCGACGGCCGATGATCGCTTCAGTACGACAGATGGAAAATGCAGCACCGACTCGGCTGTGGTCGTCCCTCGCCTCAAGCAGCTAGGACGGGCTTCATTGGATGACTTACTGTTGCAGGAGTAATTGCAGAAACCACAAGTACAACAGAAAGGGAAGCTCAGATTATTAGAAGTTCCCCGACGTCCTTTTCAAGAATTCCCTGCGTCCAAGTAATAATACAGCGTTTGTCTTATATATCTTGTAATCGGAAAATTCGTCAGTGTTGAAGCGTATTTGGGAGACATGTTTGCTTGTTCTTTTTTTGTGAACATTCAGTGTGATGAGTGTTTATAAGACCTACTGAGTACAGGAGTCTACTGCGTTGTGATCTAGCTAAACCCCAGTGAGAAGCGCCATGAAACAAGAATATTCTGCATAAATATTATTTTCTTTGTATCAAAATTTATTATAACAGAAAGAGACCAACTTATTTCTAATCGTTGAAGGTGAACGAAGCCCCAAAACAGAAGAAGAAGAAGAAAAAAAGTTCATGCGAATCTTAGGTATTTTTTTATGTGTACTTATGAAGAATATCTGATATATCAAATGTTACTACATCAATTTATATTGTGTATTTTGTGATACTTCAAGCACAATTTGTTCTATGATATTCCGTCT
>NC_091574.1:16758591-16768591 GCF_042767895.1 Penaeus vannamei
CCCCTAACAACCATAATTTTTATCATCATTATAATCCTAATAATAAGGAAAAACACATTTTTATCAACACAACCAACAAAAAACAAACAAACAAACAAACAGTGGGCGTCGGCGTACTCAGTAACACCTTTGTTTGTGGGCGGAACAGAACAGCATGATCTATCACCCACTCTCTCTCTCTCTCTTTGCCTGTGTGTACCTTGGCTCGCTGTTCATTTTTTTTTTTTTTTTGGGGGGGGTGGAGTGGGAGGGAGGGGATAGAGTGGATGTAATGGTAGTAGTAATGATGATGATGATGATGAGGAAGAGGATGAGGATGAGGATAATGGCAATAAAGAAATTAGTGACATCTTTATATATATATATATTTTTTTTTGTTTTGTGTGTGTGTGTGTGTGTGTATATGTGTGTATATATATATATATATATATATATATATATATATATATATATATATATATATATATATATATATATATATATATATATATATATATATATATATATATATATATATATATTATTCTTTCTTTATTTATTTATTTTTAATTTATCTTTTTTTTTGCGAGAGAGAGAGAGAGAGAGAGAGAGAGAGAGAGAGAGAGAGAGAGAGAGAGAGAGAGAGAGAGAGAGAGAGAGAGAGAGAGAGAGAGAGAGATTTAGTTTTAATTCCATTTGTTACAATGGATATTCTCTTGCTTTGAAATGCTGTTTTATTTTTGTTTCTAAATCTCCCCCTTTGTGCAAGGAATGGCCGGGGTTGCCATCCACTGGTAGCGCGCAGGATCGAGCGCAGGTCTGCAAGAACGCTGACCGTTGAGAGAGAGAGAAAGAGATAGATAGATAGATAGATAGATACATACATACATACATACATACATACATACATACATACATACATACATACATACATACATACATACATACATACATACATACATACAAGAGACAAGAAAAAGAAAAGAAACAAAAAAAACGAAGATGAGCAAAACATACCCAGAAAACAACAATAACAACAACAAATAGATAAATAAATAAGTAAATAAAATAAATAAATAGATTCATGAAAAAGAAAATAAACAAATTCGAACTTAAAAATTTACACACACATACATAGGCACAAACGCGTATCCACATGCAAACAAATAAACACAAACACACATAAAACACACACACACACACACGTGCACCCTAACGCTCATAATAACAGCACGTCACACACGACACGCATAAACACACGCATACAACCCAAGCCGCCCCCGCCCCCCCCTTCCAGAAAGACGAGACAATAGAATAGCAAGATTTAGGCCTATCCCGTCCGTCGATTCAGTTCAGATATAAATCTAGAGACATACCAGCCATCGTCGACATTAACGCGGCAATTAAGTCATTAACAGCTGTTGCCACCCTTCTCTCTCCCTTCGCTCTCCCCTCTTACACACTTCTTGTTCGCCCTGCCGTCCTGTCTCGCCAGCTCCCCCCTTCGCTCCCCTCTTCTGCTTCTCCCCTTTGGCTCTTTGTTATTTTCTGTAGGTCGTATGTCTTTTTTTACTGTTTTATTTTTTTTCTCTATTTTCTCCCCCTTTCTTTCTCTATGTTTATTCCTTTTCATATTTAATTATTATCTCTTCCTCTAATTTCTCTCTCTCTCTCTCTCTCTCTCTCTCTCTCTCTCTCTCTCTCTCTCTCTCTCTCTCTCTCTCTCTCTCTCTCTCTCTCTCTCTCTATATATATATATATATATATATATATATATATATATATATATATATATATATATATATGTATTTATATATATATGTGTGTGTGTGTGTGTGTACATATGCATATATATGTATATAAATATACATATAAATACATATACATATGTAAACTTATATGTCTCTCTCTCTGTATGTCTATTTCTCCTCCATTTCTTTCTTTTCCTCAGACACTCATTTTAATGGGAAGAATTATTATTATGGTTAGATAATTATTTTGATCACGACACCAGTAAAAAGAACAAAACCAATTATAATACCCAAATGAAAGAATATATGACGATAAACCTTTACAGGAATTAAGACACAGATAATCAGCAAATCTACAACATAAACAAAACGTAGCATTCGCCATATTCACCAGATTGCGAGACCTTGTACCTATTTTTTTCCTACTAAGTCAACAGTCGTAACTCCTTAATTATACATCACTAAACGTCAGCTTAAAGTCAGCAATTAACAGTTAGTAGTCATAATTCTTCGTCCAATGTTCACCCACTCATAAACCATCGGTTACAAGTCAGCAGTCATCTTTTATAAGCCAATATTTACCATTCAACAGCTACCATTCATAAGTCATCATGTAACAGTCACCAGTCCTCATCATTCATTAGTTATCACTCAAAAGTCACAATAATAAGTCATCAAATACCCCACATCAGTCATTAGTTCCCAGTCAACAGTCACAATTACTAAGCCATCAAATACCAGCCGTCAATCATTAGTTACCAGTCAACAGTTACCGTGCACAGGTCATAAGTCATTAGTCACCAGTCAGAAGCTAAAACATGGGTACAAAGGAGACATCATGATACATTGATCACACACTAACGATCCGTACGTTGCGTGGCACTCAGTAGAAGAGGGGGGGGGGGAGGGTAAGGGAAGGGAAGAAACCATAGGGAAGGAAGAGAGGGGAAGGGAGGGGAGGAAAGAGGGAGGAGAGGTAAGGGGGAAAGGGAGGAGAAGAGAGGAAGGGGCGATAGTGGGTGAAAAGGGGGGAATATGGGCAAGGAATGGTAAGAGTGAAAATATGGATAAACGAATAGTCAGATACAGAGGGATAGAGAAAGGGTAAAAAAAAAGAGAAAGAAAGAGAGGGAACGAGATACAATATATATACAAACAAACATATATAAAAAGAGTGATACACAAAAAGAGAGAGATAATAAGAAAGAGAAAAAAGAAAGCGAGAGAGAGAGAGAGAGAGAGAGAGAGAGAGAGAGAGAGAGAGAGAGAGAGAGAGAGAGAGAGAGAGAGAGAGAGAGAGAGAAAGAGAGAGAGAGGAGAATACAAAGCTACATGTCATGATAAAAAGGAAAATTGATGGAGACTAAGGTACAGCGTTATTAATGTGACGTCAGCATATAACCCTAGACGGTAGGCTAAGAATGTATATTTGTGTCTTTGTTTTCTATTCTCTTTCTTTCTGTATGCGCTTGTTTCTCTTTCTTCCTTTATAATATGTATCATTACCACTCTACTTATATTACTGCTTTTGATGAATGACAATAATGAAAATGATAATAGAGAAGGTAATGATAATAATGGTAGTAATAATCTTTGTAACAATAATGATGATAATAATGGGAATAACAACAGTGATAACAGTAATGATGATAACAATGATAATGACAATACTAACACAATTACACAGTAAATATTATTATCTATATTACTAGCATTTATCATTATCATTGTTAATATCATAATCTTAATTGTTATTACAATTATTATTATTACTATTATCACAAACACACACACACACACACACATACACACACACACACACACACACACACACACACACACACACACACACACACACACACACACACACACACACACACACACACACACACACACACACACACACACACACACACACACACACACACACACACACATATATATATATATATATATATATATATATATATATATATATATATATATAAACATATATATATATTAATATATATATATATATATATATATATATATATATATATATATATATATATATATGTTTGTTTGTATGTGTGTTTGTATGTGTGTTTGTATGTATGCATATAGTGTATATATAGTGTATGTATATATACATATATGTTGAATATATTGTATATATATATATATATATATATATATATATATATATATATATATATATATATATATATATATATACATATATATTTGTGTGTTCGTGTGTATGTTCATATATTCATCAGTTCATTTATTAATATAACAGTTGATTTACTTTTATATGCATTTATATACTTCCATCATCATTATTCTCTTGTCAATAACACACGTGGGTTTACTTGTTTGTTCGTAAATAAGGAGAAAATAAAATATAGAGCAGCTATTGATCTCTTCATCCGTACTTCCAGAAGTATTGGAATGTTACTATAAATATTTACAGACAAGGAAGAGAGAAGTTTTACAAATTGAAATCGATTTTCGTTTTATCGAGCAGGTTGTTTTCCACACAACTTAAAGAAAAGCTTTGGGTGATCAGTCAAAAAATCTGAAGGAAGACTTGGCTGAATAGAATTGTGTGCATAGGTGGGTCGAAGAGGAGGGTGTGTATGAATGAGGAAGGAGAGAGGGAAGGAGGGAGGGATGGAGGGAGGGAGGGAGGGAAGGAAGGAAGGAGGGAGGGAGGGTAAGAAGGAGGTAGAGAAGAAGAAGGGAAGGAAGAAGAGAGGAATGGGGAGATAGATAGATAGATAGATAGAGAGAGAGTGAGAATGTGGGAAGGGGAGGGGGAGAGCGACCGAATAAGACCAAAAGAAAAGAGCAAAAAGAAAATAAACTTGAAGGTGTATCACACGAGGGCAAATGTGCATGTAAACAATCCAAAATGCATTTTCACGTGTTGTGTGCTCTCTATAACATATGCTTGCACGTTTCAACCTGCACAAGTAATTGCAAACAACAAGAATATCGCTCACAAATCATTCGAAAATTGTAGCTTTTGGTGTAATTCGCGTTTCAGCTCAAGAAGCGACAGAGCAGACTTCAAAGAGATCATAGACCCGACGATTCCTTGCTTTGTTTTATTTTGTTTTTGTTTTTAAGATAGTTTGCGCTTAAAAGGCGAGTGTCTAGACCGAGTGAGTGTAAATAATAAAAAAGAGCACTTTTTGATTATCAGTCAGAATATTTTTAACGAAAATATGTCATGTCACTCTTAAGTGTATCTTCATAAACAACAAAAGCATTTCGCTGTATTTATTCATTGACTCGTAAACTATTTTTTTTTTTTTTTTTTGTAGAATTCACACGAAATATCTACAGTTGCCTTTGCTGAAGATACATATTAAATGGTCCATGAGTCAATCTGGAGTACACGCACTACTCTGCATAGAATAGAATTACAGTACACTGCAGGCGTTAGAATGTAGAAAATACACGGAAGTTTGCCGTCTTGTGATACCTTTGCAGTGATGAGAACTCGAAAGAAAACGAGGAGAGAAAAGGCAAAAAAGTGAAAAAAAAGGAAAAAATAGAAAGATTCGGAGCAGCTTTTCAGGTAAGAAGTGTGGAGAGTGAGGAGAATTAACACCCCTTTCTCTCCCTCTCTTTTCCCACTTCCCCGTCTTACCCCTTCATACCCCCTCTTCCGCACTCCCTCGCCCAGACTGATCGACTTGCCATTCCAAGGGTTAGGCCTGTAAGTGACGCAAGACCTTAATTATCCAAGTCGTTGCCGGCGCCAAATGTGCGGCCTGTAAATCTTCGAACAGGTGGAACGCGTCCGTTTCGCCGCTTAATTACCCAATTAGTCTCTGCACTGCGGGAATCACACGCTCGAAACGAGGGGGAGGAGGTTAAGGAGGGGGAAGGGTGGGAGGAGGAGGGAGAGGGGGAAAGGCGGGAGGAGGAGGGGGAGGGAGAGGGGGCAGAGAGAAGGAGAAGGCGGGAGGTCGAAATTGGGAATGAGTTAAGCAATGAGTGAATGAGAAAGGCGCAAAGGATTTATTCGCGACAGGAAGCTCGTGTAAGTTCTCTCCTTAACGAGCGACTCATTAAACAAACTGCGACTCCCCGGACACGCCGAGAGAGCCGTTTGTTCGGATCGACGACGTGGCTTTGGCTTCGATCTCGATTTCCCTCTTTCCGCGGGTTTTGTGTCCTACACATTGGCGAGCTGGCTTTAGCTTCGACCTCAATTTCCCCCTTTCCGCAAATTTGTGTCATTCGAATCGTCAACTTCCATTTGGCTTTGAGCTCGACTGTCCGAGGATTTGTGCCATCCGGATGCGCGACTAGATTTCGGATTGGATCTCAAGTTTCCCCTTTCCGCGAATTTGTGTTATATACGTGGGTTGGCTTTGGCTTCGACTTTTTTTTTCGCGGGTTTTGTGCTACTCGAGTCGGGAAAAAGACTTTCCTTTATCCTTGATTTCTATTCTTTTCTATTTCTTTATCTATTTTCCATTCCGATCCGTGACGTGGCTTCGGTTGCTTCGACCATCGACTTTTCCCAATTTTCCTCGATTTTTTGTAATTCCGATTCCCGAAATGGCTTTGGCTTCGACCCCGACTTCCTCTTTTCCGTGATTTTGCATTGGAAAATTTCTCTCGTTAAAAAAAAAAAAAAAATAATAATAATCGGGAATGTGAAGCCTAGAGATGCAACAGAAAATATTACTTTATTCTCTCTTTTTCCACTTTTCCTTCTTTTGTTTCATCTTTTCTTTTAGTTTTCCTTATTTCCTAATTATATCCTTATCATTTTTTTTTCATATTCTTCGTCCTTGTTTTCCTCGTCTTTTCCTGTCTGTCTATTTTCATTTTCCCTTTTTCTTCTAACTTCTCCGTCTTATCTTTTCTCTTTTTCATTTTGTTTCTGGATCTTCCTCCTCTCCTTCTTTCGACTTTCTCTTCTCCTCTTCTCTTTCCTTCTTTTTTTTTCGTCCATCCTGCCTCTCTTTTTATCCTCAAGATTTCCTCGAGACTGACAGGCTAATATTTATATCCGAGACAGGGAGCCACGTGGATGTTATTTCAGTTAAAATATTGATTCTCTCTCTCTCTCTCTCTCTCTCTCTCTCTCTCTCTCTCTCTCTCTCTCTCTCTCTCTCTCGCTCTCTCTCTCCTTCTTTCTCGCTCTCTCTCGCTCACTCTCGCTCTGTGTGTGTGTGTGAGTGCCTCTCTCTCTCTCTCTCTGTGTGTCTCTCTCTCTCTCTCTCTCTCTCTCTCTCTCTCTCTCTCTTTCTCTCTGTTTGGCTCTGTCTCTCTTCTCTCCCCTCCCCCCTCGAACATCCCCCATCATGCATTCCTACTGGTCGACTTAAATCCCCTTAATATAAAACCTGTTATTGCAGAATAAATTATACGTTTTCCCTCCCCTCCCTCCTCCCTCCTCCCTCACCTAGCGATTTCCCCCTTCCTTTCTTCACCCATCTAACCCCTCGCTTCTCTCATTCACCCATCACCCCATCTCCCTCTTTCCCCTCACCCACCCATCTCCCTCTCTGCCCTCACCCACTCATCCCTTATCCCTCCTTTTATCCACCCATCTTCCCTCTGCTCTCACCCCAACCCCCTGCTTCCCCCACCCTCTCCTCAAACCCACCCATTTCCTCCTCTCTCGCCTCACCAACCCATGTCTTCTCCCTTCCCTCACCCAGTCATCCCCTCTCCTTATATCCGCCTACCTCACCTCTCCCTCACCCTCCCACCTCTCCTTCCTTCACCCGCCCATTTGCTCTCCCTCTCCCCTCACCCGCCCATCTCCCCTCTCCCCTCATCCGCCCCTCTCCCCTCTCCCCTCACCCGCCCTCTCCCTTCCTCCTCACCCGCCCATCTCTCCCCCTCTCCCTTCGCCCATCCACCTTCTCTCCCTGCCCACGCCTTCCCCTCTTCTCCCCTCCTCTTCCCCTCGTCAACCCTGCCAGAAGATAGAGTAATTACACGGATGAAATACAATTATCGTATTTATTGGCACTTTAGGGAATCAATCATGTTGATGTATGGTTTGGGGATGCTCTTGCTTTCCTCTCTTTTATGCCATTGGTTGCGTCTCTCTCTCTCTCTCTCTCTCTCTCTCTCTCTCTCTCTCTCTCTCTCTCTCTCTCTCTCTCTCTCTCTCTCTCTCTCTCTCTCTCTCTCTATGAATCTCATTCTCTCTCTCTCTCTCTCTTTCTCTCTCTTTCTCTCTCTCTCTCTGAATTTCATTTTTCTCTCTCTCTCTTTCCCTTTCTCTCTCTCTCTCATCCTCCCTCTCTCTCTCTCTCTCTCTTTCTCTTTCTGAATCTCATCTCTCTCTCTCTCTCTCTCTCTCTCTCTCTCTCTCTCTCTCTCTCTCTTCTCTCTCTCTCTCTCTCTCTCTCTCTCTCTCTCTCTCTCTTTCTCTCTCTCTCTCCCTCCCTCCCTCTCTTACTCTATCTCTCATAAGTATCGCAACGAAAACAATTAAGAGAGAGGATAAGAATCAAAGTAAGCTTATCACAGACATAAGAGAAACGTATGGAATTTTAGGTAACAGAGAGGAGTGAGCAGATAAATGGGAGGATGGGGGGGGCGGGGGGCAAAGAGAAGGAAGGGGTGTGAGGGGCTAGGAGACGGTAGGGGGGCGAAGAGCGAAGGGAAGGGAGGGGGCGAAGAGCGAAGGAAGGGAGGGGGCGTAGAGCGAGGGGAAGGGGGTGCGAGGGACGAGGGGAAGGGGGGGGGCGAAGGGCGTTGGGGACAGGGGGAGGGTGGTAGAGGATGAGAGGGAGGTAAGGGTTTTGAGGCGTGGGGGAGAGGCAACAGGGTGGGGAAGAGAGGGAGGGGAGGGAGGAGAAGGCGTAAAGAGCCTGGGGTGAAGGGAGGAAGGGAGAGGACGAGGGGGGTAAGGGGGGGGGGGGGGTAGAGAAGCCTGTTACCTGGACCAGAATTAAAACATTGAATCTTATTGATCGTTCTGGCTCCAGGGACCGCTGCCATAATAAGGACGGCTGGTGTGTGAATGGGTGGGCTGGTGGCAGGCGTTGGGTCATAGGTCACGGGTCATAGGAGGAGGCGGGAGGTCACATGTGGACGCATTCTCTCATACATACACACCCATGCACAAATATGTGCACATACACAAACACACACACACACACAGAAACGAGAGAGAGAGAGAGAGAGAGAGAGAGAGAGAGAGAGAGAGAGAGAGAGAGAGAGAGAGAGAGAGCAAGAATGAATTTTCGGCACACACACGCATACACACACGCACGCGCACACACACATACACACACGCGCGCGCGCGCGCAGAGAGAGAGAGAGAGAATGTTCAAAATCCCTCTGTGTATAAAGTTCCCTTCCCTTCCGTTTTTGACGAATAACCTGCAGAGTAAAATGCAAGGGGAAACTGTTTCTTTTTTAACTCATTCTCTGCCGTCAATTTCCAGTTGTTTTCATCATATTGTCACTATTTTTAACAGTCGTGAACATTCATATATGATGAAAAGTTCCTGTATAAAGTTCCTGCGGAGATAAGTAGCAGCTGTTGCTTTAACAGCATTAGTATTAGTAAAAGAAATAACTGTAGTAGGAGGGATAATTTCTATCATTATTAACATTACTATTAGCAATATCATTATTATCATTATCATTATTGTTATTGTTATCATCATCATTATTACTATTATCGTTATTGTTATTATCATTATTATCATTATAGTTATTATTATTATTATTATCATTATCATTACTATTATTATCATTATCATTGGTAGTGGTAGAAGTAGTAACAATAGCAGTAGTATCGGTGGTGGTGGTAGTAGTAGTAGTAGTAGTAAGGTAGTTGCAGTAGTAGTGGTAGCAGCAGCAGCAGTAGTAGTGGTAATAAGGACAATTGTGGCAGTAGTAGTAGCAGTATTGTTATCATAATAGTTATCATCACTATCATTATTGTAGTATCAGCCCCTCATCTTTAACATCATAATTATCATTATCATCATTTCCATTTTTAATCAACATTTTTGTGCTCATTATTACTGTCATTTTCCTTTATCACTTTTGTATTTTTTTAGTTATCCTTATTTTACCTTATATGCTATCATTACCAAGCCTTTCAACATATGTTATAATGTATCTCCCTTTTTCCAAGGCCTTGGTTCCCCACCGTGTAACTAGGGGTCCCTCAGGGGTAAGCTTAGGGACCCCTGAGGTGAATTAAGAATTTTCGTGCAGCCTGCGTAGAATGTATAATTTCTTATTACGAGGCTGCGTGAGTAGATTTTCTAAATTTTATCCTTATT
>NC_091574.1:16773591-16776091 GCF_042767895.1 Penaeus vannamei
TCTTCTAGACATGGAATATACTGCTATAAATCTCTCTCGAGTCTACATATTTATTCCTATAGATCTTTCTGAGCTCTATTTCGACGTATATTATCGAATCAATAATGGGTATTGTGATAATAGCAGGTGCTATAGGCTATCGGGTCTCCTTCTCCCTCTCTTCCATCTCCCTTATTTTCCTTTCCCCCTGTTTCTACCTTCCTCTTTCATTTCTCCCTTTTCCTTTCATATTCTCCTCTATACCTTTCCTGTCTTTATTTTCCCTTCTCTCCGTTCCCCTCTCTCCATCTCTCCCTCTCTCCCTTTTCCCTTCTCTTCGCTTTCCTCTCCTTCCCCTCTCTCCCTTCTCCTTCTCTTCTCGTCCGGTTCTCTCCTTCCTCTCTCCCTTCTCCTTGTCTCTTCGTTTTCCTCTCCTTCCCCTCTCTCCTTTCTCCTTCTCTTCTCGTCCAGTTTCTGTCTTCCTCTCTCCCTTCCCCCCCCTCCTCGAGTCCCTCATCATGAAGCTTCTCCCCTCACTTCCTATTCACGTAAGCTTGTACTAGCTTGATTTATAGTGAACGTAAATTTTTCGTGGTTGAAAAAGTACCACCACTTTAGCCGGTCTAAAGTGCCTTACAACTTAATGGTAATCATACAGTATCTACGGCATTTATTTTTCCTTTTTTTCGTACCTCACTCTGTCTATTTTCTTTCCTTTCTTTGTATTTTTCCTCCTCTTTTTATTTCTTAATTTCGATTCCTTTAGCGTCAAACCTTATTCTCCATCAGTTTCCTTTTTTCCCATTTTATGTCTCTCTCTATATTTATGCTCCCTCCGTCTGCTTATCCAACACTCTCTCTCTGTCTTTGACTCTGTCTCTGTCTCTGTCTGTCTGTCTGTCTGTCTCTGTCTCTCTCTCTCTCTCTCTCTCTCTCTCTCTTATATATATATATATATATATATATATATATATATATATATATATATATATCTCTCTCTCTCTCTCTCTCTCTCTCTCTCTCTCTTTCTCTTTCTCTTTCTCTCTCTTTCTCCCTTCTGTCTCTCTCTCCATCCACCCCTCTCTCGCTTTCCTTCCATCTCTCTCTCTCTCTTTTATAATAACGACCATAAAAAAGATATTGAAAATTGTGTTCTCCCCCTAACTTAGCAATGGCAACAACAGCGAAATAATTTTTCAAATTAAAATTTCCAATTAAGTGGATCCTCTAGAGGGTTAATCCACCTTCGTATATCTTCCGGGTAAAAAAAAAAAAAAAAAAAAAAAAATATTAATAATAATTCTTATTTACGATATTAATATTCCACTGGTAATCAACAGCTCGTACCTTGGATTCCGTTTTTCCCGCCTCCCCCCCCCCCTATTCTGTCCCCTCCCCCCTCTCCACTCCTTTAACATTTCCTCCCCTCTCCTCTCCCCTCTCTTTTTCTCGTCTGTCTTTTTATCTTTTCCTTTCTCCCTTTTTCTTTTTCTTCCTCCCCCCCCTCTTCAACATCCTTCTTTCCCCTCTTTTTACCTGCTCTCTTTCTCCTCCCTTTCCTCACGTTCTCTTTCCTCCCCTTTCCCTCACCTTCTTCTCGCATCTCCTCCTCCCTCCTCCTGCCTCGCCCTTTACTTCCTCCCCTCCCCCTCTGTCCTCAACACACCATCTCCCTCCTTATTTCCTTACCTCCTCCCCCCCCCCCCTCACTTTCCTCTCTCTCTCACCCTTTTCTCATATTCCCCCTACCTCCCTAATTTTCCATCTCAGTGCCCTGTTGTTTGACACGCATGAATTATTTTTTATTGTTTTTTTTTTTGTTGTACATTTCATTTTTTCTATTCTTTTTTTTTTTTTTTGGGGGGGGGGGGTGAAATAGGTGTTGGGGGAGGGAGGGAGGAAGGAGGAGGAGGAGGGAGGGGAGGAAGGGAGGAGGGAGGAAGGAGGGAGGAGGAGGAGAAGAGGAGGGAGGAGGAGGAGGAGGAGGAGGAGGAGGAGGAGGAGGAGGAGGAGGAGGAGGAGTTGGAGGAGGAGGGATGAGGAGGAGAAGGAGGGAGGCGGAGGAGGAGGGAGGAGGAGGAGGAGGAGGGAAGGAGGAGGAGGAGGGGGGAGGAGGTAGGGAGGGAGGGAGGAGGGAGGAGCGAGGAGGAGGGAGGGAGGGGGAGGAGTTGGAGGAGGGAGGGGGGGAGCAGGAGGAGGAGGAGGGAGGAGGGAGGAGGAGGGGGGAGGGAGGAGGGAAGGAGGGGAGGAGGAGGAGGAGGAGGAGGAGGAGGAGGGGAGGAGGAGGGAGGAGGAGGAGGAGGAGGACGAGGAGGGAGGAGGAGAAAAGAGGAGGGGGGAGGGTAGCATTTAGATCAGAGTAGAGTAGGAAGTACCGGAGTTGAGGGGGGGGCGAAGGGGAGAGTGAGAGGAAGGAGGGAAAGAAGGCAGAGCCGACAAAAAATGAAGGGAGAGAGGAGATACGAAATGAGATACCAGGAAGAGGGAGAGACAGAAGAAAAGAAGAAAAAAAGGAAAGCAG
>NC_091574.1:16781091-16783684 GCF_042767895.1 Penaeus vannamei
TATATATATATATATATATATATATATATATATACATATATATATATATATATATATATATATATATATATATATATATATATATGTTAATGTATGTATGTACGTATGCTAGTAAATGTATGTATGTATGTATGTATGTATGTATGTATATTATGCGTATATATATATATATATATATATATATATATATATATATATATATATATATATATATATATATATATATATATATATATATATATATATATATATATATATATATATATATATATATATATATATATATATATATATATATATATATATATATATATATATATATATATGTTAATGTATGTATGTACGTATGCTAGTAAATGTATATGAATTCGTATACGTATGCATATATGTGTATGAACGCCTTTGTATGTGCACACGTCTGCCGGCGTGTGCACGTATCTCTGTGTGCACCATGCATCGGAAGCGCGGCGTCCATTGTGAATGGGACTTTGGACCCAATAGAACCTATCGCTGGGAATCGAACCGGCGGACCAGAGGCGGAACTCGGCCAGAGGAACCGCTATTGGATATCACTCGAACGCGCGTCAGAGAGACAGACAGACGGACTGACAGGCAGACAGGCCGTCAAATGCGCGCGCTGTTATCTTTAGGTTCTCTTATCGTCTTCCTCTTCCCTCTTCATTCTCCCCACGCTTGCTGATTTCTGCTTTCGTGTGTGCGTGTGTAGGAAGGGAGGAAAGAAAAGGGGGGGGGGGGAAAAAAAAAAGGGAAGGGTTATGGGGGGGGGATGAGAGGGGGTTATGTGTTCGTCTGTCTGTTTGTCTGTTTGTTCTGTTTCTGTCGGTCTTTTTTTTGCCTGTCTTTTTTTTCTGTCTGCCTCTCCTTCTCTCTCTCTCTCTCTCTCTCTCTCTCTCTCTCTCTCTCTCTCTCTCTCTCTCTCTCTCTCTCTCTCTCTCTCTCTCTCTCTCTCTCTCTTTCCCGCACCTCTCACCACTCTTTTGCTCCTTCACTTTTGTCTCCAGTTCAACTTATCCCTTCATCCTTTCCCATTCTCCCTTTCCTTTTCTCTCACTTACTCACTTTTTCTCCCCTAATCCTTTCTCCCTCCCACCCTCTTTATCTCTTCCATTCTCCCTCTCTCTTCTTTTTCCCTTCATCACTTTTCCTCTATTTCTCTCGCTCCCGCCCTCTCCTTCCCTCCTATTTTCCCTCTTCCATTTCTTTCCCTCCCTTACCTTTTCTCCTATTTTCTCTTCCTCCCATCCTCTTCTTCTCTCCCATTCTCCCTCACTTCCTTTCCCTTTCTCCAGTTCTCTTTCCTATCTCCCATTCTCTCTTTCTTTCCCATTCTTTCTCTCCCTTCCTTTCCTTTTCTCCAGTTCTCTCTCCGTCCCATTCTCATCTTCTCTCCAATTCTCCCTCCCTTCCTTTCCTTTTTTCCAGTTCTCTTTCCTATCTCCCATCCCCTCTTTTCCCCCCATTCTCTCTCCCTCCCTCACCTTTTCTTCCACTCTCTCTCTTATCTCCCTCTGCCTATCCGCCCCCCTTCTCCATCCTCGCTATATGAATCACACGTCGTGTTCGATCTGTCAGCATCTCCCTTTGGCGACACTATTATCTCCCTGAGGCACCACGCCCCTTATCGTGGCTCCAATAGTAGTCTCTCTGTCTCCTTCTTTCTGTCTGTCTGTGTCTCTGTCTGTCTGTGTCTCTGTCTGTCTGTCTGTCTCTCTGTTTGCCTCTCTTTCTCTCTCTTCTTTTCCACTACCATTTTTGTCTTTTCTTCTTTGCTTTCCTTCATTTTATTTCTTTTTTATACACTTCCTTTGCTCTCATATCCTTCTCCATCTTTCCACATATCCTTTCTCTCTCCCTTTCCTCCTATTTTTACTCTCTCCCTTTCCTCCTATTTTTACTCTCTCCATTTCCTCCTTTCTCTCTCTCTCCCTTTCCTCTTATTTTTACTCTCTCCCTTCCCTCCTTTTTCTCTCTCTCCCTTTCCTCCCTTTCCTCTCATATCCTTCTCCCTCTTTCATTTCACTTCCTTTCTTCCCCTTTTCCTTTCATTCCTACCTTCTCCCTCTTTCCCCTTCTCGTTCATCCACTCCCGGCGTTATCAGCGCTATCTCCCCCTAACCGGTGCGTCGTTGTCCAAGCCATATTGCCAATAGTAAGCGATCAAGCACCTACCGTCCCCCACCCCCCACCCCCTACCCCACTATCTCTCTCTCTCTCTCATTATATATATATATATATATATATATATATATATATATATATATATATATATATATATATATATATATACACATATATATATGTCTGTTTTATCATTGTATATATGAATAAATAAACAGATTGTATATATATACATATATATATATATATATATATATATATATATATATATATATATATATATATATACATATATATATATATATATATATATATATATATATATATATATATATATATATATATATATATATATATATATATATATATACACATAATGTGTTTTTGTGCGTTTCCCTCTAGACTCCTCTTTGACATTTTCCCTTTTTCCTCCCTTCTCCCTTTTTCCCTCTCC
>NC_091574.1:16789184-16791684 GCF_042767895.1 Penaeus vannamei
TAATCGGCATCCATCATTTGATTATTTATGTACCAGTTTTAGTATACTTTGGTTTGACAACATATCAGCATACTACAAACATCACATTCATACATATAACTGAACGGTCGCACAAACATACAAATACAATTAAATAGAGAATGAGAGAGAGAGAGAGAGAGAGAGAGAGAGAGAGAGAGAGAGAGAGAGAGAGAGAGAGAGAGAGAGAGAGAGAGAGAGAGAGAGAGAGAGAGGAGAGAGAGAGAGAGAACGATACGGATAGATAAAGAGATAAAAACTGAAGCGAAAGAGAGAGAGAGAACGATACGGATATATAAAGAGATAAAAACTGAAGCGAAAGAGAGAGAGAGAGAAACACAGAGTAAGAACGAGGAGGATGTATAGAAATAGCAACACAAACGGAAACGAGTGAGAAAAAAGAAGAGATAGATAGTTGGTGAGCTGTGGATGGTGAAATGAACAAATAATATAATAAAATGTCAAAAAATGTGAAATATCTAATACCGTAAAAGCTACAGACCTTTGACCATTGGACCAAGTCACGCAAAACCTGATTTTTTTCTTTTTTTTTCTTTTAGGGATAGGGTGGGGGGGGGGTTATCCAATGACAGTAATTCAGTCTATCATATTAACATAGAGAAACACGGAAGACACATTTCATATTTTAACTCTCATATATGTATAGAGACCTATGAAAAGAATGTTTCATAAAAAGAACCGAAGGATAAGGTTGGATCTCGGCAAGAAGAAGAACAAATGGTAAGAATGAAGCAATAATGATGATGATGATAATGATGTAAACGTATTAATAATCAATATTATGAAGATGCTGATAAGAAATAAGTTATTGAAAACGATAACAATAAAGAATGTAAAAAATGGTGAAAATACTGTAAACAACGAAAATATTGATAACACCAAACGTGGTGATAATACTGAAAAAAATGAAAATTTGATAATTCTGAAAGCAAATTAGCATATGCTAATAATTTCTCCCCTGGAAGATGTTAAACGTCTCATGATCATCCATGAAATGTAGCCAATGAAAATAAATTAAAAAATGATTTCAAGGCCTCTGCAAAACAAGAAGAAAATGAATACATAAATAAATGAAAATAACAACAAAAAATAAATGTTAGAGATACAATTAATCATAATCATTAAACAACAATCAACATTCCTATCAGCAATACTGCTAAATTCACACGACACGTAAAATGAAAAACAGTGAAGATCTGGACCGAAGAAGCAAAATAAGAGAACCAAAGAACAGAAAGAGAAGAAAGAGGAAGAAGAAGATATAAGTCGCCATTGACACTGAGAACTGACACTAGAAATCATTACTAATCGAAGTGTATTGGAAACTGTAAATCAGAGGACATAAATAACGAGAGGATGATGATATACACCTATAAGATAATTGATAATATTGATATTAAAGCTAAAATCCCAGGTTGTTCGAATGCTTCGTAGGATAATAAAATAAACGAAAAAATGACAAATGTAGTAATATAAAGCATGATAATAGTGCTAAGAATGATAGAGATAATAATTGTGAAATAAATAATAACAGAGATTGCAAAAAGAAAAAAACAAATAATAATAACAAAAAAATGAGATTGCAGTGGACAAGCTTGCTGTCATTTCTCCTGGATGGCGAAATGAAATTAATAACTAGTCTTAAAATAACGGTGGTAACTAAAAGACATTATATAGATAAAGTGTGCCAAAAGAAATATGAATACAAATAAACATTTTATTTTTGTTAGCAGATTCAAATACACTAAATTCGCAGTGGACACGAATAGCTCATTCGTCATCTCTCAAGGCTAATGATAATTTTTCATGTCTCGTCGCTGATAAATTCAACGATTCTGAGGATCGTTCACGCCGCGCTCGCACGCCCAGCGAATATTAACAGAAAAAACTTGCGTGCCAGTAGTTGAAAACCGGCGAGAGGGATCCGTGGATTTGTCAAACAGGCCACGTCTCTCTCTTTCTCTCTCTTTGATTATCTCTCTCTCTTTCTCTTTGGTTATCTCTCTCTCTGTCTCTCTTTGATTATCTCTCTCTCTCTCTTTGATTATCTCTCTCTCTCTTTTTCTCTTTGATTATCTCTCTCTCTCTTTCTCTCTTTGATTATCTCTCTCTCTCTTTCTCTCTTTGATTATCTCTCTCTCTCTCTTTGAATATCTCTCTCTCTTTCTCTCTTTGATTATCTCTCTCTCTATCTCTCTTTGATTATCTCCCTCTCTCTTTCTCTCTTTGATTATCTCTCTCTCTCTTTGATTATCTCTCTCTCTCTCTCTCTCTTTCTCTCTCTCTCTCCCTCTCTCTCTTTGATTATCTCTCTCTCCCCCTCCACCCTCCTCTCTCTCTCACTCTCTATCTATCTCTCTCTCTAATATCTAATTCAACTTGCGAGTGATTATTTTTGTGATCAGGAAAATGTATCCTTTCTTTCGTACGGATAATTCCGTTGGAACACGACACATCGTGA
>NC_091574.1:16824184-16826684 GCF_042767895.1 Penaeus vannamei
AGGTTCCAGAAACTGCTTACCTACGGATCACCTGCATATATGTGTAAACATACAAGTGAGAGAGAGAGAGAGAGAGAGAGAGAGAGAGAGAGAGAGAGAGAGAGAGAGAGAAGAGAGAGAGAGAGAGAGAGAGAGAGAGAGAGAGAGAGAGAGAGAGAGAGAGAGAGAAGAGAAGAGAGAAGAGAGAAGAGAGAAGAGAGCGAGAGAAAGAAAGAAAGATAGAGAGAGAGAGAGAAAGAAAGCAAGAGAGAGAGAGAGAGAAAGAAAGATAGATAGAGAGAGAGAGAGAAAGAGAGAAAAGAGAGAAAAAGAGAGCGAGAGAGAGTTGTTGTAGTTAAAAAAAGGAAATGAAGAAAGAAAGAATTCTGCAACAACAGATCTTTATAACAAAGAAAGTAATGAAGGAGCGAAGGAGAAGAGGAAATGTCTGAAAAATAATGCTTGTTTACTTAGTAATTCAATTGTGTATATATTTAAGCAAACACGGCATTATTGTCTCTTACATACACAGCCCAGAAAATATGTAGATATTTAGAAAAAAATAGCAAGATAGAAATGGACAACCGTGCAGATGCACTGGGCAACAAATCGATAAACAGAAAGACAGCAAGATAAATATATGAATAGATAAAGATATCGGTGAATAGAGGAATAATGACAGTCCAAAAAAGAGGATCTGTCAGCATTATCAACAAATTTGTCGATAAGATAACCTAAATAATTCCCGTGACATTCATTCCTTCACAAATAACATAGGATAGTTGCTTTATGGTATATCGATAGCGTGGGCGTTATTTTAGAGCTCTTTGGAAAAATCTACGAAGCAGAATCCTATATCTCTCTTGCTGTTGTTCTATTGAAATCCAAGGTGAAAGTTTTATCAATGCAGGCATACATATGTGCGCCCCCAATACACACACAAACGCTTTCATGTAAACATACACACGCACATGCGAAAAAAGCCTTACCAAAACATGCACACATATAAACACACACACACACACAAACAAACATACACACACACACACACACATACACACACATATACATACATTCACACACACACACACATACACACACTCATACACACACACACACACACACATACATACATTCATGTACACATTCATACAGGGGACATACTATGTGTCACACCCATTATTATTAGGGGAACATTTATCACAGGGATTCATAGACACGCATACACACACTTATATAAACATACGAAAAAATACAGACACACATACAGGCAGACACATGCAAGGATGCAAAACTACGGAATTCTGATGATGGCAAAAAGAGAAAAACTTTTATGATAACTGATAAAAAATTCAGTCTCCGCTTTTTTAAATCCACGAAGTATCAATATCCACATTTCGCATCACTTTGGTATTTGGAACTTGAGGAGGGAAGGAAATGGATGATAAAGGGGGGGGGGGGGTATTAATGGGGGAGGGGGTGGGTATTCAAAGGGTAGATGAGAGGGCAGTCATGGGGGAGGTGGATACCCCATGGGTAGCCATGGGAGGGGTATTCAGAGGGAGAGGGGGAGGGGCAAGTCGTGGGGAGGTGGGTATTCAATGTGGGGGGTGAGGGGGTAGTCACGGGGATGATGCTATGGGGATGTTACTATGGGGGGTAATGATGCGGGTATGAATAGGAGGAAGGGGGTGCTGGGCTGTTCACCAGGGGAGGGGAATAAGTATTCATGGGGGAAGGAGGGAAGGGGAGTATTCGTGAGGAGGGTGCAATGCTGGGATGAGAGAGAGGGACTGTGCTATGTCATGGTAGGGGTAGGGGGATACGAGGGGTGCCAGGGAGGAGGAAGAGGATGCGGGGGAGGTTAGCGTGCCAGAGGGATGCGAGGGTGGCAGGGAGGGGAGGGGGACGTCAGTGGTAAAATATATAGGTGTCAGAGAGGGGGGAGGAGGATTCCGGGGTGTCAGGGAGAGGGAATGTGGACTACGGGGTGCCAGGGAGGGGGAAGGGGGATTCTAGGGTGTCAGAGATGAGGAAGGGGATTCTAGGGTGTCAGAGATGAGGAAGGGGATTCTAGGGTGTCAGAGAGGAGGAAGGGGGATTCTAAGGTGTCAGAGAAGAGGAAGGGGGATTCTAGGGTGTCAGAGGGGAGGAAGGGGATTCTAGGGTGTCAGAGGAGGAGGAAGGGGATTCTAGGGTGTCAGAGAGGAGGAAGGGGGATTCTAGGGTGTCAGAGAGAGGGAAGGGGGATTCTAAGGTGTCAGAGAGGAGGAAGGGGGATTCTAGGGTGTCAGAGAGAAGGAAGGGGGATTCTAGGGTGTCAGAGAGGAGGAAGGGAGATTCTAGGGAGTCAGAGAGGAGGAAGGGGGATTCTAGGGTGGCAGAGAGGAGGAATGGGGATTCTAGGGTGTCAGAGAGGAGGAAGGGGGATTCTAGGGAGTCAGAGAGGAGGAAGGGGGATTCTAGGGAGTCAGAGAGGAGGAAGGGGGATTCTAGGGTGTCAGAGAGGAGGAAGGGGATT
>NC_091574.1:16866684-16869184 GCF_042767895.1 Penaeus vannamei
ATAGATAGATAGTTAGATAGATAGATAGAGAGATAGAGAGAGAGAGAGAGAGAGAGAGAGAGAGAGAGCTGGCAATTTACTCAGGATTCTGAAGCATTCCTCTCTCAGATGAAGGAAATACGTAAGTGCTGTGGGCAGTAGATTTCAACAAAAGCCATCAGAGAGTATATGTATAAGCATCAGTACAAAAGATACGTAAACGCTTATTGAATGTCAGCTGAATAAAATTTTCAAAAAGGGATATTTGGTGAATCGGAATATTCCAGTGCGTAGCGTGAGATGCCAGTTCTTCTTTTTTTTCTCTCCCTCCTGAGATTACATTGTAAATAACATACTACAGCGATAGACGAATAAATGATGACAAACCAATATAGCCAGAATATTTCCTGGCGCAAAGCGATGCGATTTTGATTCTAGTCCTCCTTGTTGTGGGTTTTGAGGCGCTATTCGTGTATGCCATAATATTAACTCTGATTCGTTTTTTTCTAGCTTTAGTTGTACGCATTGCAGACATGGGAAAGTTGGCCTCATGAGTTTTATATGAGCAAGTCATTGGTCTGAGGTCTCATAGACTTCGTGTTTTCTTTAGTCTCACTACCAGTCACTGTACTTAGTGAAATGATGTTTGCTCAGCCTTAATTCCTAAAACATATGGGGCCATTAGAATCATTGTACACTTTTTTTCTTTGAAATTACTCTTTATTGTTATGTTTGTTCACTTACTATATATTATAATGAGAAAGAGATAGATAGATAGATAGATAGATAGAGAGAGAGAGAGAGAGAGAGAGAGAGAGAGAGAGAGAGAGAGAGAGAGTCAGACAAACAGACAGGGGGGAGGGATAGAGAGAGAGAGAGAGGGACAGTCAAACGGGGAGGATGGAGAGATTCCATCAGAATCAATATACACTTTTTATTGCTATGTTTGTTCACTTGCTACATTTTATCAGGAGATAGATAGAGAGAGAGAGAGAGAAAGAGAGAGTCAGACAGATAGACAGACAGACAGGGGGGAGGGATAAAGAGAGAAAGAGACGACAGTGAAAAAAGGAGGATGGAAAAAGTGTCCAGTAGAATCCTTATACACTTTTTTTTCTTATGAAATGTTTATTTTATTGTTATGTTTGTTCACTTGCAACATTTCATCAAGAGAGAGAGAGAGAGAGAGACAGACAAACAGAGAGAGCGAGAGAGAAGGAGATTGAGAGAGAGGGAGAGAGAGAGAGAGAGAGAGAGAGAGTGAGAGAGAAGGAAATTTATTGACAGCGAAAATTTCTTCGCCATAACAATTGAAGGAAATTTATTAGAAAAAAAAATGACATGACAGAAGTAAAAAAGAAAAAAAGGCAGAAACAAAGTAGAAAGGAAGATGAAAGGAGAAGAAAGCAAAAATCAAAGAAAAGTACACCACTGAAAAGAAAAGAGATGATTAAAGGAGAAACAAATAAAAGACATGAACAGAGCGGGAAAACAGAAGAGAGGGGAAAAAAAGCAACACAAAAAAACAGACTAATAAGACACGCAAGCACAAGACCAAAGGGAAGCAAGTGCATGCAACCAATGCAACAGTCCGACGGGGCTTGAACTTGAGCGCAAAGAGGGTTCTGTCCCGCTCAGGCTACTTCGCCGTCAAGTCTTACGGTGATTTCGCGCGGAGGCAACTTCAGGCGACGGCGGCAGAGGGGATCCGGCCTGAAGTTTGGGGGAAGTGCCAGCTGAAGTTTCCGTTTTTTTTTCGTGTTTACTAGCCCTTCTCTCGCGCGTTCGGTCGGTCGCTCTGTCTGTCGGTCTCTCTCTCTCTCTTTCTCTTTCTTAATTTTCTCTCTCTCTCTCTTTTCCTTCTCTCTCTCTCTCTCTTTCTGTTTCTTAACTTTCTCTCTCTCTCTTTCTCTCTCTCTCTCTCTCTCTCTCTCTCTCTCTCTCTCTCTCTCTCTCTCTCTCTCTCTTTCTCTCTCGCTCTCTCTCTCTCTCTCTTCCTCCTCCTCCTCTCTCTCTCTCTCTCTCAACAACATTCTGATCCCTTCCTCCCTCTCCCACTCGATCTCTCTGGCATCCAACGAATAGAATCGTCCCCAGTTTCTATTTATACACTGCATAGGTGCCTCTTCCGTATTATCATTTTTCGTCTCTCTATTCCTATCCTTTCTGTTCCTCTTTTCCTTCCTGTGTGTCTACCTTTCTCCCTTTCCCTCTACCTCTCTTCCCTTCTCATTCTCCATCTTTCCTTCGTTCTAACTGTTTGTTTCCTAATACTTTTTCTTTTTACCTGTTTTTCTGTTTATCTATAATTCTCTCTTTATGTTATTATATCAATCTATTTATCTTTGTGTGTCTTCATAATTGTCACTGCGCATTTGTTCTTAAATTAAACATATCCAAACACATATTGATGCAAATCAATTATATAAACATGTCCAAACACACGTGGATATGAATAACCAAACGCTGAGTAAATATCCACATTCGGAAATAAATGCCTGCGTGTTTTTCCTGCATGTCC
>NC_091574.1:16886684-16891684 GCF_042767895.1 Penaeus vannamei
TCATCGTTATTATTTTCAGGTCATTATCATTATCATCATTTCATTTATATGGTTATCATTATCATTCAAATCATAATATATTATCCTCATTATCATTCCTAACATTATTTGAACTATTATTAGTATTCTTGTTATTGAAATGACTATCAGTATTGTTATTAAAATTGTTACTATCATTATCATTATTATTAGAAATATTTGTTATCATCATTAAAATTATTATCATTATTATTATTATACATGATTGTTAATAATGTTTTCAATATTACTACTACATCTATAAATAGTGCCAATGTTATTATTATTTTTATCATTATCGCTATTATTATTGTTATTATTATTATCATTAGTAGTGGTACTAGTAGCAGTATCATTATTGTTATCATTGTTGCTATTATCATCATTATTAATATAATTGATGTCATTATTCTTATTATCATCATTATTGTTATTACCATTATGGTTACTATTCGTATTATCATTATTATTGTTATTATCATCATCATTATTATTATTATTATTATCATCATCATTATTATTATTATTATTATTATCATTATTATTATTATTATTATTATTATTATTATTATTATTATCATAATTATTATTGTTGTTGTTGTTGATGTTGTTATCATTATTATTATGATCATTATTATTACTATTGTTTTTTTTATCATTATTATTATTATTATTATTATTATTATTATTATTATTATTATTATTATTATTATTATTATTATTATTATTATTATTAATGATGATAATACTATTATTATCATTCTTTGTATTATTGTTATCATTGTTATTCATTATTATCATTTTTGTTATTACTGTTATTATCATTGTTATTATTGTCACTATCATCAATTTTCTTATTATTGTTATTTAGAGACAAAGACAGAGAGACAGAGAGAGAGACAAAGACAGAGAGACAGACAGACAGAGAGAGAGAGAGAGAGAGAGAGAGAGAGAGAGAGAGAGAGAGAGAGAGAGAGAGAGAGAGAGAGAGAGAGAGAGAGAGAGAGAGAGAGAGAGAGAGAGAATGAGAGAGAGAATGAGAGAGAGAGAGAGAGAGAGAGAGAGAGAGAGAGAGAGAGAGAGAGAGAGAGAGAGAGAGAGAGAGAGAGAGAGAGAGAGAGAGAGAAATGAGAGAATGAGAGAGAGAGAGAGAGAAATCAGAGAGAGAGAGAGAAATCAGAGAGAGAGAAAGAAATCAGAGAGAGAGAGAGAGAAGTCAGAAAGAGAGACAGAGAGAGACAGAGAGAGAGAGAGAGAGAGAGAGAGAGAGAGAGAGAGAGAGAGAGAGAGAGAGAGAGAGAGAGAGAGAGAGAGAGAGGGGGAGAGAGAGAGAGAGAGAATATGAAAACAAATACTAGAAGAACAGGCCAAACAGTTACCCAATTCGAGCGACGTTCATTCCTACCTTCTCCTCCTTCCTTCTCCCCCCTTCCCCCTTCTCCCTCCTCCCTTCCCCCTCTCCCTCCCCCTCCCTGTCCACTCTCACTGTAGAAAAAGAAAGAGAAGAAGAAAAATACGAATAGGGAGGAAGGCAAAGAAGACTGAAAATGATTGGAAACTAGACAGAAAAACAATGAAGAGATTCGATATGTAAGATGGATATATCGTATGATTAATGAATAGATTGAGAGATAATAATAAAGGAAGAGCTAGACACGTAGATAAATTGATTGAGGGAGAGAGAGAATAGAAGAGAAAAGGAGTGAGAGAGAGAGAGAGAGAAGAGAAAAGGCGTGAGAGAGAGAGGGTGAGACAGAGACAGATAGAGATAGAGACAGACAGATAGACAGACAGAGAGAAAGAAAAATGTAAATACGTAGACGCTATATATAAATTGACGAAAGATTGAAAAAAAAAAAAATCTTATTTCTTGCTTATTGACAGATTTCTGCGGTTGATTGAGGACATGTTGGAGACAAGTCATCATTTTTTTTTTTTTTATCAGCGTGTGTTGTGCAGAACCAGGACTGGAAAAAAACGATGTCTAATCTGTCTGTTTGTTTGTCTGTTTGATTGTAAGTTTCTGCTTGTTCGTTGTTTTGTCTGTGTGTTTTTGTTTGTCTGTCTATCAGTAACTGTCTACCTATTGTGTTTGTTTCGATCTCTTTTTTACTGCAATTCTCTGTCTTTTAGTGTGTTTGTCTCTAACTCTGTGTCTGTCTGTCTTAGGCTTTATACGTACCTGCCTGTCTGTTCCTCTTTCTCCATTCTCTCTCTCTCTCTCTCTCTCTCTCTCTCTCTCTCTCTCTCTCTCTCTCTCTCTCTCTCTCTCTCTCTCTCTCTCTCTCTCTCTCTCTTTCTCTCTCTTTCTTTCTCTCTCTTTCTCTCTCCTTCCCTCCCCTTCCCTCCCCTTCCATCCCATCCTCCCCCTCCCTCCCTTCCCTCCCATCCTCCCCCCCCTCTCGCTCTCCCCCTGCTAATCTATCAATGTTTCCTTCTCTTCTCCTCTCACTTTTGCCTTCGGTTTCCCTGTCCATCAACCGTCCCCTCCCTGCTACCCTTTGTTTGTTGTCTTATATATGTATTCATTGATTTACATATGAATCTCTTAATTTACTTGTCATTTTTATCATTCTTTAATTTTTGTTGTTATTATTACTATAATTCTCATTTTTGTTATTACTATGATCATCGTCATTATCATTATTATTGTCATCATCAATATCTTTATGATTATAATTCCTATTGTCGTTATTATTATTATTATTACTATCAATAGTATTATCATTATCGTCATCATTAATATCATCATTACTATCATTATTACCATCATTTTCATTATTACCGTTAATATATTTTCATTATTGAATGTTTCTGTTCTCATCATCGTTATTAGTATCATCATCAATATTGTAACTATTCTTTTTTACTATTATTTCAATTATCATTATTGTTATAACCTTTGTTATTACTATCATTATTATTATCATTATCATTATTATCATCATCTTTATTGTTATGGAATAGGAAAAGATCCACAATAAGAAAAACAAAATCATAACCTTTGAACTCGTCAAGATATCCTCATTCGTCTGATGAGGAACTTTTGACGAGTTTCATTTCATTTCGTGTTGTGCATCTTTGTGTACACGTTACTGCGTTTGTGTTTGTTTTGCATATCATTATTTTTGTCATTATTATCGGAGTTATTATCAGAAATATCATTGTAATCATTATTATTATCATCATCATTATTATCAACATCATTACTGATGCTAATATATTTCTTTTTTTTCAGAACATCTACTACGTTACATCAAGTCGCTAACAATCTATATAAACGTTTTCGTTGGAGTATTCAGGCTTATGTAATGTAAAGAACTTTGTCATCAATCTGATACACCGACCATCTTCCAATAGTGACCTCCTCCACCCCCCCCACCCCCCGCCCCCACTCAGCCACCAGCCCATCTTTCCGCCTCTCCCACACCGTAAAAAAAAAGAAGAAAAAAGAAAAGAAAAGAAAAAAAAAAACTCTCGTCAAAAAGGATTTGATTAAAATCACTTACAATAAAATCCTGATAAATCGGTTGTCAATAAAGCCAGGGTATCGACAGCCATAGTTCTTGTGGGTCAGGATATTGTAAGCTTCCTCAGCCTGAACGATGCAGCGAGCAGAAATAGTGCCGTGATATCTAAGCAAAAACCGACGCGGAAAATATTACGTGGTTTTATTAGAAAACTCTCCGGGGCTGTGTAAACCCCCCTACCCCCCAACCCCCACCCCCGGTCCCCCCAAAAGAAAATCTCCTCCCCCCCCTTTCCTCCCCCCCCTCCCCCCCTCCCCCCCTCTCGTTACGATGCTTGCTTTCCGAGAGGAAGAAGAGGTTGGGGGCCATAAGGGAGATGGAGAGAATGGGAGAAAACGAGGGTGAAATAAAAAAGAGATTGAAATATATTGAGATAGAGATAGATGAATAGATGGAGAGAGAGAGAGAGAGAGAGAGAGAGAGAGAGAGAGAGAAGGGGAGAAAAAAAGAGTAAAAGGAAAGATTGAGAAAGAAGGGGGAGTTAGAAAGAGAGGGGGAGTTTTGTGAATGCAAGGGTGAGAGAGAGAGAGAGAGAGAGAGAAGAGAGAGAGAGAGAGAGAGAGAGAGAGAGAGAGAGAGAGAGAGAGAGAGAGAGAGAGAGGAGAGAGAGAGAGAGAGAGAGAGAGAGAGAGAGAGAGAGAGAGAGAGAGAGAGAGAGGGAAAGAGAGAGAGAGAGAGAGAGAGAGAGAGAGAGAGAGAGAGAGAGAGAGAGAGAGAGAGAGAGAGAGAGAGAGAGAGAGAGAGAGAGAGAGAAAGAGTAAAAAGAAAGATTGAGAAAGAATGGGGAGTTAGAAAGAGGGAGAATAGTTTTGTGAATGCACGAGAGAGAGAGAGAGAGAGAGAGAGAGAGAAAGAAAGAGCAAAAGAGTAAAAAGAAAGAGATCGAGAAAGAGGGAAGAGCTAAGAAAAGAGAAGTAGAGAAGGACGGAGGAGAGTTTTGTGTATATACGCGCGCGGGCGTGTGTGTGTACGTGTTTGTGATCGGACACGTGTGAGGATATATGTGCGTATGTACAGTACACGTACATATAAATAGAAAGAAAAAAATCACAAAATGTGAACTCAATCTAAATAAATGAATTAAACCAACTATGTTCCACTTCAGACTTAAGTATTCAGGGAGGAAGCCAGCAGGCACGCAGCGTCGGCACGTGTACTTGCAAGGTGTTTTACGGGAGAGAATCGAGGTCGCTGCGGGGAAGATGAATAGATGGTCGCTCTCTCTCTCTCCCTGTCTCTCTTCCTTTCTTTTTACTCTCTTTCGTTTCTTTTACTTTCTCTCTTATTTTATTTCTGTTTTCTCTCTCTGTCTCTGTCTCTTTGCCTCACACTCTCTCTCTCTCTTTCTCTCTCTCTCTCTCTCTCTCTCTCTCTCTCTCTCTCTCTCTCTCTCTCTCTCTCTCTCTCTCTCTCTCTCTCACTCTCTCTCTCTCTCTCTCTCTCTCTCTCTCT
>NC_091574.1:16916684-16919184 GCF_042767895.1 Penaeus vannamei
GATACATGAGAATACGAGCTAAAACTATCATCAACGTACACGTTGCTGCCCACCAGTTAAAAATTCAGTTAAAATACTTAAAACTTTACCACCTACACCAAAATACTGTAACTTAAAAAATAAACCCTTGTGATTAACAGTGTCAAAAGCTGCATTAAAATCCAGCGAGACAAGTCTTGACTCATGACCCTCATCTAAAGCAGACTGCATTTCATGCACCAACATAAGCAGTGCATCATTGCAGCCGAGTCCCTTTCTAAAAACAAACTGAGTCTCTGGAAGAAACGGTCTCAAAAGTACAGAAAGACGTTTAACCAGCAAACGTTGAAAAACCTTGGATAAAATTGGTGTAATTAAAATGGGCCTATATTCAGTAGGTGAAGACAGTAGTGGGCCCTTGGGAATAGGGGTAACTTTACCAAAGCGCCAGCACTCTGGAAATGACCCTTTACGAACTAAAAGGCGTAAGATTACGGCTAATTTAGGAGCTAATTGGCCATTTAGTCTTTTAAATCAAAGGAAACAAGCCATTAGGGGCTGCTCCACCATATTTATCTAAATCTGATAACAGATACTTGATTTCAGAGGACCTGAAAGCAAATGAATTAAAGCATGGCAATGGGTTACATGAAGGAGGAAGTTCAATATCTTCTAAACTTTTTTTCGAAATAATACAATTTGCTAACTAGGGAGCTTTCTCAAACGAACTACACGTGACACTACCATCAGGTTTCATTAAAGGAGGAATGGAAGACTCAAGACCAAACAGAGATGTTTTAAGTGTTGACCACCATTTATGCGGCTGTGAGGCTTGTGAGAGAACTTCTTGCAAGTGAGCATTATATTCAGATTTGCCTCCTTATAAACATTAGTTGCTGTATTTCGCATGGCAACATAATTCTCCCAACAAAGACGAGTACGGTTAGCAGACCAGAGATTGTGGGCATGTTTGTCCCTATAGGCCTGGTGATACCGTTCATTAAACCATGCTTTATCATGTGAACGAGATTTCAGAGTTTTGCTGAGTACAAACTTCATTATGATGGCCAACAATAACAAATTGAAAGTTTTAACACGACATGGAGCATTGTAAACATTTCGCCAAACAATGCTATTAAAAGCATGGTAGACACCATTCCAGTTAATTCTAGATCTTCAGAAGACTTGTTTAGTTAGCGTAAAATCTGGCATAGGGAAGTCCAGCTGGATTTTACATGCTAGACTACAGTGGTGAGAAGAACCTATTGGCGCGATGGAGTCTACATCAACTACCCCTCTCACATCAGTTAGCAAAAGATCCAAAAGATTGCCACTCATGTGAGTTGCACCACGGACTAACTACTCACACCCAACCACATCTGCGAACTCTAATGCAGAAATGCCATGTCGGTCAGTTGGGGACACAGAATTCAGTCAGTCTCGGTGGTGAGCATTAAAATCACCTATAAATATAAAAGATTTTATATCATTCTCTTGAATAGAAATGTACGAAGTCAACAATCATAAATACTGTCATCAGAGGTCTATAAAGACTAAAAATGTAAATATTATTGACTACACACTCTCACAACAACGTATTCGTGACAACCACATTCATACTTTGTAAAACGACTAGCATTAAAACCAACTCTAGAATAGAAACACAAACCTTGGGCTCGAGGCATGGAATTCCTACGTAGCAACAAGGGTTTATTAAAATTGGGTAAAAGTAACTCTAACGTGTGCCTCATGTCTGAAACCAGAGTTTCAGCACAACAAATAATGTTCAAGTTCAAAGTTCATTCAAATTCCCATGAAGGCCACAAATATTATTATAAAGTAAATTACAATACTTTGGACGGCAAGGACCATGATTCAACAAAATAACAATACTACATAAAAATAACAAAAACATAAGTATGAGAAAGAACTCAGTTATACAAAACCCAGAGTTTCTTATCACCCCCTGACCACTGAAGGCCTGCTGGGGACTGGAGGCCATGGCTATATCGACATTCATGATTGTAATAAAAAAGGAGAAAGTAAGAAAAGAATGTGAAAAAGGAAGGAAAACAAGAACTGCAGGGATGTGCCTTCCTACAATAGGGAGATGGCTGAAGTCAGGAATGTTGGGCACACAGCTATGGCTACAATTCAGAGGGTCCACCTCAAGGATGCCGTTGGTGGCTAAACTACTCCTCTGTCTTTGCTATGGTAGCAGGGATACCTAGAGCCCTTATGACATGAACACTCATACGCTTATTGAGGACAGACAATAACCGGTGGTGTTCAAGTGAGAAGAATTAAGGGGGGCATTTCCTCCACACCCTGGGTTCTCAAAGCCCAACCAAGCTGCTCATCCGCTCATAGACCGTTGGTAAGTAAGGTTTTGCTAAGATATACCACTTAGCACGGTATATATATATATATATATATATATATATATATATATATATATATATATATATATATATATATATATAATTATATATATATTATATATATATTATATATATATTAT
>NC_091574.1:17006963-17009463 GCF_042767895.1 Penaeus vannamei
CTCCTAACAATCACCTGCTTCTTCTTCGTCTGTTCCTCCTCCTTTTCTCATTTCTTTTTACACTTTTCTTATCTTGGAATTGTTAATCATTACGCCTCAAAGAAAGTTAAGATGTCTTTATTCCTATTATGTTTCATTTATACATTTTTTTCTCTTTTTCTTTCTTTTATTTCTTCTTTTTCTATGTCATTTTCAATTTGGTTTCTTGCCTTATTCCGGAGAGAATAATAAAAAAAAAAGTTCCTTTCTTACCTCTCTGTACCCTTTTCCTCCATTATTACCTCCTCCTCCTTCTCTTCTCTTTTTCATTTTCATTTCTTCTTCTATTCCCACTTCTCCCCTTTTTTCTCCGTTTCAGTTTCTCCTTCTCCTGCTCCATCTTTTCCTCCTCCTCCCTTCCCTTCCCTTCCTTCTACTTTCCCTCCTCTATTTAAAATCCTTCTCCTCCTCCTTCTCCATCTCTTCCTTTCCTGTCTAACTACTCTTCCTCCTCTTTTTAATATGATTATCATCATTATCTTTATTATCATTTTCTCATCATTATTCCTTCTGCCATTATCATTATTATTACCTTTACTGATTTATCATTATTACGATCCATGACAGTATTATTTTATTCATTATTAGCATAATCATAATTGCTTATATTATCATCATTATTATTATTGTTATACCATTATCAACATAATCATTGTTAATATAGTTCTTCTTCTTGTTATTGTTATCATTACTTTTATTATCATTTTTATCACTATCATCTGTTTTGTTATTATCAATACTTTTATTATCATTATTATTGCTATTATTATTATTATTATTATTATCAGCATTATTGCTATTATTATTATTATCATTATTATTGTTATTATTATTATTATTATTATTATTGTTATTATTATTATTATTATTATTATTATTATTATTATTATTATCATTATTATTGTTATTATCATTATTATTATTATTATTATTATTATTATTATTATTATTATTATTATTATTATTATTATCATTATTACCATCATCGTCATTATTATTATCATTATTATTCCTGACCCTTATTAGTGTCATTATCATTTTTCATCATTATTTCTCTTGTATTATGATTATCACCATTTTCATTATTAGTTCTATTAGTGTTATTGTCATCGCTGTCATTACTATTATCATTATCATCATTGTTATCATTATCATTATTAATAGTATTATTATTATGATTATCACCATCATCATTCTTAGTATTAATTTCATCGTTATCATTTTTATTTTTATTTATCGTTATAATAATTATTCTCATTATATAACTAAATATCATCGTAATTATCATCTGTATCATTATTATTACATATAATTTCAATATAAAGTTTACCATTATCATTATCAAGCTGTCTGGCAGAAACATTTACATCAATCTAATATTCCGAAGTAAGAGTAATGCTAAATAAGTAAATAATTATGTGTAGTTATTATTCTGATAAGATTAATCAAATTTATAGTTCTTAATTTTTGTACATTTTTTTCGGTATTTTTTGTTGCTCTTGTTCTGTAAATTAAACAAATGTTTTTATCCGTTTTTTTTACAACATTTCTTTTCTTTTATCTCTCTCTTTTGATTCTCTTTTGTTATCATTTCCTTTTTCAGTTTGCTTTCGTCTGTTTAGTTTTCTTCCCCAACTTTCCGCAAATAAGTTAAATCTTCAAATTCTTTTGGAATTCTTTCGACACCTGCTTCTGCTTTTTCTCACTTTTTTTTACACATTTCCTGTCTTGCTATTTTTAGACTTTATCCTCCAAGAAGAATTCAGTTATGTTTTTTTCTTTTTGGTTCATTCATCTATATATATATTTTTTTTATGTGTTCTATTCCTTCTTCTGTGTACTTTTCATCATAATTTCTTGCCTTAATCTGGATAGAATCCCCCCCCCCTAAAAAAAAAACAAAAAAACTTTCTTCCTTCTCCGCCTTCACATTTTCCTCATCCTCCCCCTCCATTTTATCTCATCATCATTCTCCTCTTTTACTTTTCAACTTCTTCCTCCTTTACTATTCTTTCTCCTTCACCCCTTCATTTTCCTTTTTTCCTTATCCTCCTCCATCTTTTCTCCTTCCTTTCCTTCCTCCTATTCCAGTTCTCTTCCACCTCTTCCTCCTCCTCTTCTCTCTCTTCCAACTCCTTTTCCACCTTTCCCTCCTCCTTCCCCTCTCCCTCCTCCACCATTCCATCCACTATTCTTAAAAAAAAGAAGAAGAAAAAAAATCCAAGCTATCTCCATGCTCTTCCCTCTCTCTCTCTCTCTCCCTCCTTTCCTTGCCTTCTCCTACGCCCTTTTTCATCCCATTCTTCCCAGACATTATTCCACAGCGCCGGGGTCTAAGACGTCCTAAACCGGGGCCGGAGGAGCCCTGCCACCGCACCTTCCTTCTTAATGGATCCCGCACAGTTAGTTAACTTTTAGTGCCTTAATTCTCAGCGTGTGGAAGACCGACGGGGGAGTGGGG
>NC_091574.1:17049463-17054463 GCF_042767895.1 Penaeus vannamei
GCATCCTTTGAGCAAGTCTAACTTCGTCATAAATTTGGAATCTCCAATTGAATCTGTAATATCACCTATGCGCGGGAGTGGATAATTATCAGGTCTGGTAATATTTACTTTCCTATTGTCTGTGCACATACGTACTTCACCGTTCTCTTTCGGGACTAAAATGCACGGAGAAGCCCAATCACTTTGATTTGGTTCAGCTAACTTATTTTACAGGATGAAGTTTACTTCTTTCCAAAACAATGTCATGGGTCATCATGGATGTAGGTCTTGGCACATCTCCAAAGATGTTCTGGAACTCATGCAGGATACCTGTAACATCTTGTATCTTGTACGGTAATAGATGACATAGTTTTGGATCAAGATCAGCAAACACATCAGAATTTCTTAATTTCTCTACCCCTATCTCTCCAAAGTCATTATTAGGGAACTCTTCTCCCACATCAACTGCAGTAGAATTGCATACTACCTGTTCCTCTTCTCTGTGAAATATCTTTCACAAATTTACTTGCACTAGTTTTTTACTCTTACGCTGTCATGGAGTGGAAATTACTTAGTTTACTTTTCCCAATTCTCGAAGTATTTTGAATGTTCCCTTATACTTAGCTTGCAATGGACATTTCCTAATGGGTAGAAAAAGCAATACTTCTCCCACTTCAAAGTCTTCTCTACACCGCAATCAAATAGCACTTTCATTTTATATTGGATAGCCAATAAATTACATTTGGTAAATTTCAGGACATGATCCAGATTTTCTTTCAACTTCACTACATATTCAGACAAGGATTTATTCTAACATCAGTCCAAGTTTCATGTAACAATTTCAGTGGACCACAAATATCCCTTCCAAAAAGTAATTCACTTCACTTGATGAATACCCTAAACTGGATATCCTAAAAATGTTTGGCACTCCGGATTGCAGAATAATAATTCCATATCCCAATTATTACCAGTCTCATGACAGTACTTATTTAGCATGTTTTTTTAGGGTTTGATGAAGCCTTTCCAAAACCCCCAGACTTTGGAGATGATAGACACTTGCAAGGTACTGCTGCCTGCCCAAAGTAGACATTACCTGCTTAAACACATTGCAAACAAATTTAGAGTCATGGCCAGATTGTACCACTCTCGGTAACCCAAACTGTGTAAAGAACGTAAGTAATGCAGGGACAATAACTCTGTATTGAAACTGAATGCAAAGGGATAACCTCTGGATAACTTGTGCAAAACATAATTGTTAACACACACACACATATTTCCTTTTTTAGTTTCAGGTAATGGGCCTAAACAGCCAATGATAACTTTGGCAAATCGTTCATCTACAACATCTACTGCAGAGGTGCAGATGGTATCACCTAGTTTGGTTTACCTAAGACCTGACATGTTTTACAAACTGTACACTAATTAGCAACATCTTTATGCATATCAGGTTAGTAAAAATATCGCAATACCTTATCTGAAATCCTTTTTTACACCTAGATGCCCCCCTACATAATCGTGGGCTATCCTCACTTTTCTGCGGTAGGTAGTAGGTACTATAATCTGGTGATATTCACACCATGATTCATTGGCAGGAACATCTGATGATCTAATTTTTCTCATGAATATATCATCTCATAAATACTAATATACTCTCATTATGAATTTCCTCTTCTGTAACAGCCCTCGAATACAATGGTGCCAATGACTGGTCAAGCTTTCTGAGCAGCTACTAACATCTTACGGCTCACAGAAAAGCTACTGAAGTCCACATTCTTGTCCTCCTCTGAGACAGCAGACTCATCACTCAAAGGCATATATGACCCATCAGTAATAACATCATCTAGACTAACAGTAGTATCCTTTAATTTTGCAACATCAGCCTCTGTCTCAGACAAGCAATTTAATCCAAAATCAGGAAACTCCTGAGCAACATCCTCTGCCTGGGAGTTCTTTAACTTAACGAGTAACTGCTCATGAAGGAAATAATCCTTCACATTTCCTTACTAATTTCTCATCAGGATTTTTTTTTTCCTTTTTTTTTTTTTTTTTTTTTTTTTTTTTAGACTACAGAATTTGGAACTGCAAGCTTGCCAGCAATATTATTCCCCAAAAGGAAACTTACCCCCTTTGTAGGCAAGGACTCCCCAATCCCCACCGTTTTTGTCTGTGACAAATTGTTCCTAAGGAGCAGTCAGCTCTACCCACATCCCACACAACATACTCACCAGTAAAAGCATCTTCCAAATTAGAAACAGAAATTTCTAACACCATATTTAGTGAAGCAGTTGTATCTCGAAGAATATTTACTGGTATAGTTGGACCATCTTCAGACACCGACGCAGTACCAGGGAACTGAAACGGTTCAAACAACAACTGTGGCCCTTTAACTGCTGGCTCTGGATCCACAGATATTCTAACACTATCTGTTCGAATTAACATACCATTAGCAACAGGTTTCTCCTTAGCTAACAATTTAGGACAGTGAACCTGAATGTGCCCTGAATTCTTGCAATAATAACATCCACTAGGGAACCGGTTAGCACTCGTTCCACTACCACTTTTAAAACTCTTACCCTGAGTTTTTCTAACATGATCATTACCAGAGGCTGACTTTACATCAATAGCAAATTTACCACCCTGAATGGAAATCGTAGCTAGGACTGAAACATGCTTAATTTTATGGGTTAAACTGTAATTCTCTTCCAAAATAGCAGCTTGTTCAATGCTCGTTACTTCCTTTCGAAGAGTTAGTTAAGGACATCAACGGGAATAGCCTTCATATACCGCTCCAGAGAGATTAATTCCCTCAGTTCTTCCAATGGTTTTACTCCACTAGCAGAGAGCCACCTATCACAAAACTTTCTTATGAGATAAACTTATGCAGCGCACAAGGTTATAGGGTAGGGTAGTAAGGTCAGTGGGACAGAAGGTAAAGGTCATCACCAGCCCTCACTATGCAAGTACAAAATAATTAGTCATGGAAAAACAAAATGTGCTGACGGTCACACAAAATACACATAACGAAAAGTAGGCAATACCTCAAGAGAAAAAGTAAGGAATCCATTCGGGTGACTGGTATTAAAAAAGTCCCTTAATTTCTTGTTACACCAAAATTTTCCACCATTCAGTACATCCTAAGTACATCAACAAAAATAGGAGCAGCACTTGAGAAACAATCTAGAAATATAACCACTCTGCATATTAAAAAGCTATTTCCAAGATCAAAACAAACCAGCGTCCGACCTCCGACGAAGCCAACTACGACCCGCCAAAGAAGGACTCACAGATACCATCCAGTTATATCCAATTTATAGAAATAATGTACAAAATACAAATAATCCCCTAGTTGTGGTCATCAAAATACACTTCTCAAATACATATTTAGAACATAAAAGAAACCATTTAAATTTCCTGCTAACCAGAAACATACATATATAAATTTCATATATATATATATATATATATATATATATATATATATATATATATATATATATACACTTATATATATATATATATATGTATATATATATATATATATATATATATACATATACATAAGCACACACACACACACACACACACACACACACACACACACACACACACACACACACACACACACACACACACACACACACACACACACACACACACACACTGCAAGGTTTGCTGTCAAGGGGAAGCCCGAAAATCATTCAGCCCAAGTCGTGGATGGCGGCTTAGGGCCTAAAGAAAGGAGGGGCCCGTTCACTTCCCCCATGAGGAGACGTAGTGTCCCATACCCCCAGGCACATATCCCTTATGAAAATGGGTCTAGCTATGCGTTGTTCTTGGCTTCTTCGTGAGTTCGTGAATTCATAAAATACAACAGCATTGACAGGAAAAAACAAACAAACACTGAACATTAAGAAAATAAATAAGAAATAAAAGTTCAAATGTCCCCTCGTCCTAAAGGGACAGGTGAACATTAAAAGGGGGCATCCCTGGCTGGTGCTGGCCAGTACAAATTAACCGTTAGGGTCGTGAATATTAATTGTAATTAACACGTCCAGCAATATCCTAACTGGCATGTAAAAGAGTCAGACAACCTTTTCTTGTAGTTCCAGCGACGCCACAGTAACGGGTAATCCAGGGGTAAGCACACAAACAGAGTCCAGAGACAGAGTCCAGGTTTCTTTTGAGAGGGTTTTTATACAGGCGGGCCACGTCAATATGGCAATAGTTATTCCAACAGACATTATATACTATCATTTATAGATAGATTAATTAACATGTAAGCAAAATAACAAACAATAATAAGATAGCTTAAGCAAACAAGTCCAAAATGTACATAGAAGAACAGTAGAAAAGACGAAAATAGTGCACTAAAAGCACCGTTTACAGATCAAGTAAAACAGTACATTCAAGCGTTAAAACAAATACCAGAACAAAGTAAAAACATGCAACAGTAAATATGGTTACTCGAATCTCCTCAATGGGCTTCCATTAATTAGTATACTCCATAATTATGCAGGTGACGTGGCAGGTCGTGAGATTAAAAGAAAAATATCCAATTCATAAAATAAGTAGCCAGGATAAAAAGCAAGATAATTATTAAATTGACATTAAAAGTATTTTTTAAAAGTTACACTTATAAATAACTTAATACAAAATGAAAGGTTTCTAAAGTACGTCAGGGGGGTGGGGATTATGAAAATAGTTTCTTTAAAAAAACATTAAAATAATAAATATATAAAAATGATAAATATTTAGGCTCTTATCTAGTTTAAAAAGGAGACCACTTTAAATAAGGGCCGATGAAATCTCGCAAAAGAATAATTATAAAAATGACTTGGCACCTGGCTTATTCGGCCACTCAGGGATTCGAAGGATTCGAAGCCCAAGAAGGAAACTCGAAACAACAATCACTAATAAGGTTTTTATTAACACATATATGCATCATTCTTATGGCAGCAATGTAAGCGAGGTGTAGCGTGAGTGTGGGCGGGAATCATCCCCAGCGTGTTCGAGCGCCGCCC
>NC_091574.1:17076963-17078623 GCF_042767895.1 Penaeus vannamei
CGATAATAATGATTATAATGATAATAATAATAAGGATAATTATTATTATTATTATTATTATTATTATTATTATTATAATGATAATTATGGTAATTGTATTAATAATAACAATAATAACAACAACAACAATAATAATAATGTTAATAATAATGACAATAACAATAATGATAATGACAAAATAATGATAATGAACATACTAGCAATAAAGTAATGATAATAATCATTGTATATAATAATAACAATACCAACAACAAAAATAAAAATGGTAATAATAACAATGACAATAAAAACAACAGCAATTAGTTCCGTCATTAATATTATCAATTAATGATATATATATCCTATTGAATTTGCTCTTTACGGCGACTTTAATTCCGTATGTTATCTCTGTATGATATCATAACGAGGCACCAGACCAGTTGACGAGCAACAAAGATTATACAACAAGAAACAATTTAGTAAGATGCATCAATACAAACGTTTTTATGTTTGTGAAAATATTGGTCTGGTAGTGTTCGAAAACATTGCGTATAGTTTGAACTTTTTTTTTTTTTTTTTTTTTGTATATAAGATATCTCAGCATAAGGCCTTATCACACTAGGACTTTTTCCGTCATTTTTTTGCGTTTCCGAATGAACTCCGTAAGAAAATCATGTAAACAAACATGGCGCTATCGGAGAATCACACGAACATTCTCATACATATTACGTTATTTTAAAGAAATATGATGATGTATATTGTATATACGAATGATCCAAAATATTAGCTTATGTTTACATTCACTCATCCTATCTACTTTATTAACAGCTCAAGATCAAAACGGAAATTAGACGGAAACGGTCGTAACCGTCTTGGTCTGGGAGGCGAGTGATAGGGCCTTTACTGGGTTATACACTCAATACAATTTGCTTTTATAAATTCATATAGTATTATCATCGTTTATTGGTATATTATGTTTTGTTAATTTTCCTTTTGACTAATTGTTATTTGATATGATTACGTTGTGATAGAAATTCCTACTCAATCCTACATGTTTTCATATTGCTAATCAGTTCTTGTCAATATCAGTGTTATTAGCCTGTGCTTCATCCTCAGTGTATTTTCCTCGACCATTTTCAAACTTCACATCCACATGATTATTACGTTTCATCTGTATTTTCTCTGATCCATTATATCGTGGAAACATAATTGCTTTCATAATGCATTGTAAGTGCAATTGAAGAGAAACTATCTAATATTCACTTTGTTGTGTATTTTCTCCCTTTCCAATAATTTTCTTTATGTTCTTTAATGTTTCTTGGTCACCCTTTCCTTAATTATATGGTTATTGTTATTGGTTTCGCTTTCTTCTCATTTCATTTTTCTCTTGTTCCTGGTTTGTGCACGTGCGCAGAAACACGGACAGGAACTCACACACACACACACACACACACACACACACACACACACACACACACACACACACACACACACACACACCTATACACACACACACAGGATATACACACATTTTCTATTAATCGATCTGTCTACATAGAAATCTCTGTCTGTCTGTCTGTCTGTCTGTCTGTCTCTCTCTCTCTCTCTCTCTCTCTCTCTCTCTCTCTCTCTCTCTCTCTTTCTCTCTCTCTCTCTCTCTCTCTCTCTCTCTCTCTCTCTC
>NC_091574.1:17105536-17108036 GCF_042767895.1 Penaeus vannamei
TAAGTATAGCGAGATTTTACGCACAATCCCCGTGAGCATTCGGGACTTATGGAAAGCAGATCAAACCCCAAATCAGATAACCTGAGGTATATAGATAGATGGAAACAATGCACTACCGCATTTTTATTTTATTTTATTTTATTTTATTTTATTATTTTTTTAAGAATGGTTAAGGCAGGGGAATGAGGTGAGGGATGTCACAGGTCTGGTCTCAGTGTGTGACTTAGTTTGTATGTAGTTAAAACAATTATCAACAGTGAGAAATTTTGTAATATAGAGGTACACTTACTCTTAATAGCAGCAAGGAAGTATCCGTGATGCATGGTAGAAGTGTAACAACATGGCTGTGCTGGTGAGGGATCGTGAAGACTTGGCGAGGGAGGTGGATCGGGTTGACGAGAATGGCGTCATAGAGTGCGAGAATACATCGTCAGCACCTTTGTTGGGAGGGTAGCACAGGCGTGAGTGGTCGGCGCAAAGTAGTGTGGCAGTCATGGTGTGGGTAGGTGTGGATCAAAAGGTCTTGGTAGAGGTGGCTGGCGTTGAGGCGAGGAGGCACTTCGGCAGGAGCTGATCTTCTTACAGGAACGTTCGGCGTTGTGAGGTTCTTCCTCCGTTAAGCCACCAGTTGTGAGAAACTCTGTGCCCCGGATGCTGAGGGCGGAGGGTAAGTTGCCCTCTCCTGTGACTGTTCCTGTTCTTCTGTTTGCTAGATCTCTCAGTCTCTGGATCTCTGGATCTCTCCTTTATCCTGCGACTGCTGTTCCATTGTGACGAAGAGGGTGAGTTCGCCTGAATTGCTCGAGGGGGAGAAAGTACTTGGGCAAAGGAAGCCAGGAAGGAAGGCAGCTGCAAGGGCCTTGGTGCGTAGGGGAAATATCCGGTTCTGCATATTGTTGACGATATATATATATATATATATATATATATATATATATATATATATATATATATATATATGTATGTATGTATATATGCATATACATATATATATATGTATATATATGTATATTTATATATATATGTATATGTATGTATATATAGGTGTTTGTGTGTGTGTGTGTGTGTGTATATATATATATATATATATATATATATATATATATATATATATATATATATATGTATATATATATAATATATATATATACATATATTGTATATATATGTATATATATACACATATATATACATACATATATAAGTAGATTTATATATAAATTTATGTAGATATATACATATATGCGCATACACACACACTCACATATGTGTATATATATATATATATATATATATATATATATATATATATATATATATATATATATATGTATATATATACGTATATATATATATATATATATATATATATATATATATATATATATATATATATATATATGGGAGGGGGGTATGCGAATACATATATATATATATATATATATATATATATATATATATATATATATATATATATATATATATATATATATATATATATATTCTCCCTCTCTCTCTCTCTCGTTCTCTTTCCCTCTCTCTCTCTTTCGCTCTCCTTTTCTCTCCCTCTCTCTCTTTCGCTCTCCTTTTCTCTCCCTCTCTCCGTCTCTCTCTCTCTCCTGAATTATCTTCCTCCCATTGCACTTTCTCGCCTTCCACACTGCCCCCTTCATTCTATGTAACGAACGGCCTCCTTTTTCTAAGTGAATTTTCTCTTTCGCCTTTTCTTCTCATGGCCTTTCCTTCCTTCTTTCTTTTCCTTTTTTTATTTGTTTCGTTTTTGTTTTCCACTATTATTAGTGTTCAATATTTCATTGCGTTTCATTTTCCAGCAAATACTGTGTAATAATTTTTTACCCTGTTATTTCTATTTTTCTTTTCTTTTTTTACCCGTTCTTTGTTATCATTCTTCTCTGCATCGTTTTTATGGAATTTAGTTTTTTGTTTGTTTGTTTTTTTGCTCCGTTATTATTCCGTATTTCTTGTCTTTTTTCCTTTGAATTATTTTTATCACCATTTTTACGTCGTTATTATTCCTCTATTCCTATTTATTATTTCCTTTGACTTTACTTTTCCTTTTTATTTTTTCTCATCTCTTCATTGCTGGATTTTTTCTCAATTCTTATTTTTTCAATTTTCTTCTGATTGCTCTTTCGGATTTTTCTATCATTTTAAATTATGTTTGTTTGTTTGTGTTTGTATGTGTGTGTGCGTGTGTTTGTGTGTGAGTGTGTGTGCGTGCGTGTGTGTGTGCGTGCGTGTGTGTGCGTGTGTGTGTGTGTGTGTGTGTGTGTGTGTGTGTGTGTGTGTGTGTGTGTGTGTGTGTGTGTGTGTGTGTGTGTGTGTGTGTGTGTGTGTGTGTGTGTGTGTGTGTGTGTGTGTGTGTATGTGTGAGTGTCCGTACATGCATGTGTACGCAAGTGTATGATTGACCGAATAGCTAGGAGCATAAAAACAACCGATCTTTTAATCTGACACTTCAATGTTCGCAAATATTTCG
>NC_091574.1:17118036-17120536 GCF_042767895.1 Penaeus vannamei
AGTCGAGAGGAAGAAGCACTGCGTTCCTGTAGAAGGGTTTGGAAGGGAGAGAGAGAGAGAGAGAGAGAGAGACAGAGAGAGAGAGAGAGAGAGAGAGAGAGAGAGAGAGAGAGAGAGAGAGAGAGAGAGAGAGAGAGAGAGAGAGAGAGAGGGGGGGGGGGGGGGGGAGGGAGAGATAGGGAGAGAGAGAGAGAGGGGAACAGAAATAGACAGAAAACGGCAACGAAAGTCAAAACATGAAGGAAAGTGAGAGAACTTGCAGTATGTATGAACTAGAAAGAAAATACAGTATATATGAAGACGAACTGTTGCGAGAGAGGAGGTACATCGTCAAAGCCATCGAAGGTGAGAGAGAGAGTAACAAAACAAAATAACAAAACAAAATCGGAAGAAGCGTGACAGGAAAGAAACAGTGAAACCGAAAATCAGTAATGACTGGGACATAAAAAGTGAAACAAAAAACCCTTTCAGCCACCGCCAAAATTAGCATAATTGGCCCAGACATCCTGCATTTCCCACCACACCCGATGCCCTTACCCCCCCCACTCCCCCACAAACACCCCACACCCCTTTCCCCTGCCTACCAGCCATCCCATGGCCCCCCCCCCTCCTCAGCCCCTACATCACCTCGTTCTATTTCTCGACAGCAATCCGTAGCTGGACAAAAGATATGATAAAAAAGGGAGAAAAAAAGGAGACAGAAAAGAAAGAAACAGCCAGACAAACAAGACCAGAGGGAGAAAATAAAAACAATAGAGAAAAGAGAGACACAGACAGAAAGGGGAAACAGAACAAAAATTCCTTTCGGCGTCTACCTGGCTCTGCTCTCGTCTTCATCCTACCTCTGCTTTCTCCAATTGATTACCATGCCTCATCTACCTGCGCCTCGATCGACCTGATTGGTTCTCAACATCACCCGATTTGGCAGGCTAATAGTTAGGTCATTAGTTGCTCCATTTAGCTCGCGGATGGTCCCAGGTCATTCCCAGGTCGCCTAAGAGACATTAACCTTGATTAGTTTGGTGACAATCAGGTCATTTTCAAGTCCTCTGTCGAGTCTCCACCGGAATCTATCTTCTCCGGTGTGGTAAGAGGCTCAGGGTGTCTGCAGGGAAGCTCAAGTCTTATCCAATGATGTCTGCTTGGAAAGAACCACAGGCAATCACTGCGTTGCGATTGCCCGGATGGTAAACATGGGGAGTGATTAGCTCCTGTCGGTGGCTGTTTGTCTTCTTTCTCTCTCTCTCTCTCTCTCTCTCTCTCTCTCTCTCTCTCTCTCTCTCTCTCTCTCTCTCTCTCTCTCTCTCTCTCTACATATATATATATATATATATATATATATATATATATATATATATATATATATATATATATATATATACACACATATTTACATATACACATATGTGTGTGTGCACGTGTGTACATACAGGGAGAAAAAGAGAAAGAGAGCTTTTACATTTCTCTCTGTTCGTTTCTGTATATCTATCTTTCCATCGTTTTCTTGTACTCCATTCTTTCTCTAGATCTCTAATCGTTTATAATAGAAAAAATAATTAGTATATGAAATATATAATAAAATAATATCCGTTATAGGGTTAATAATTGAATTAAATGTTATAGACTATATCATCAGTACATGTAGTTATAAACCGAAAGAATGCAGTAATGATTACTATAATCATGATAGCAAGACTGTGATTTCCCTTTTTATGAAGAGGAAAATAGGCAGTAACAAAGACACGCAAATCAGTAATCACCACAGAATAATAAAAGCAATTCCTTTTATGAATACAAAAAAAAGAAGAAATAATTACTTTTCTCATTTCTTCGACTCCTGTTTCGGGACGTGAACCGAACCCATACCAAGTGGCGCAAAGAGAACCCGAATGATAGTTTCTCTTATTCTCAATCCATGAATACCTAAACGGTCTAAGAAGCAGGGGTCGTATCCCACCCCTACCCCTTTCCTCCCCCCACTCCCTACTCCTTCCCCAACTAGTACACGATTTAAAAAAATGGAAAAGGGGGAGAGAAGGATAGAGAGGGGAAAAGAGAAGGAAAGAAACAGTGATGGAGAGAGAAAGAAAGAAACAGTGATGGAGAGAGAAAGAATGAGAGTTGGCAAGGATGAGTGCATGAGATAGAGAAAGGGAAAGAGAGATGGACAGACATTCAATTATATATAATATTTATGCACGTACATAATATCACACAAACATACACCTATGCATTTGTCCCTGGCCGTTGGCCTGCTCGATGACCCAAATGATAATGAGGATTGGGTGAAAATGGATCCAAGGGAAATAGATGAATAGGCTGATAGATAGATAGATAGAGTGTGTGGGGGAAAGATGAGAGAATCCGAGGGAAATATATGAATAGGATGATAGATAGAGAGAGTGTGGGGGGGGGGGGAGAAGGAGAGAGAGATAGAAAAGGGGGAGAGGCAGACATAGAGAGGCAGAGATAGAGACAGTTAAGTGAAAGGAAAACAGAA
>NC_091574.1:17145536-17155431 GCF_042767895.1 Penaeus vannamei
TATAATCAAATATATTTCATCGATATTATTACCTCTATCATTAAAATCCTCATTATCATTGTTGTTGTTATCATGATTATTACAATCAAACTTTTTCCGTATTTTTTTATAATAACTATTATTAACATTGGTAGTAATAGCAGGAGTACTATCAGTAATATTAATGTTATTACTACTATGACTATATTCATTATCATGGTTATTATTATCGTCATTAGTATCCCTATTAATATTATCCTTATCCTTATTCTTATTACCATTGCCATTTCTTAAAAATCACTATTGACATTATCATTATGATTATAATACTGATCAACATCATTATTATTATCGTGATTGTTATCAATATTATAATTACCCTTATTGTTCTTATTGTTATTATTATCATTGTTGTTACCATTCTTATTATTGTTATTTTGATTATTATTATTATTGTTATTTTGATTATCCTTATTATGATTTTTTTATCATTATAGTTATTATTATTATCATCACTATTATTATTATCATCACTATTATTATTATCATTATGGTTATGATTATGATTAATGTTACAATTAATATTACTATTATCATGTGAACATTATTTATATTCTCATTATTTTCATTATTATTATTATTATCATTATGATTATTATTATTGTTGTGGTTGTTGTTTTCCTTACTATTATTATTATTATTATTATTATTATTATTATTATTATTATTATTATTATTATTATTATCATTATTATTATTATTATTATTATTATTATTATTATTATTATTATCATTATTATTACCATTATTTCTATCATTATTATTATTATTATCATTATCATTATTATCATTACCATCATCATTATTATCATTGTTATTATTGTTATCATTATTATTATTATAATTAACATTATCCTTATTATCATTATCATCGTTATTATTATCATTGTTTTTCTCATATTTTTTATAACTGATATTGCTCATTATCATTAACATACATATTTATTGTTATTGTTATCATCATTGCCCTTATCAATATTATCAACATTATAATGATAACATTGTTAATAATAGCAAAAAAATCATCATCCTCATGGCTTTTATTGTTACCATTAATATGATTATCATCATCATTATCATTGTTATCTTTATGATCATAATTTTTCATTATCGGTATAATATTTTTAATCTACATTCTTCGTATTACTACTTTTATTTTCTTCTATTGTTATCGGTACTTATTGCTATCAAAACTACTATCACTACTGCCATTATTAATTCTTATCAACATCTTCATTCTCATTATTATCATCATCCTTATTATTTTTTAATTACTATTATTATAATAGTTATATATCATTATGATTATTCCTATTTCGCATTCTTATTTTTAGTAGTAGTATCATCGTTACCGTTATCATTGATGTTATTATTAAAGTTATCATTACTCTTACCGTTATCATCTTTTATAATAACATCATATTTTTTTATTAGCATTGCTATTCTTATCGTTACCCTAATTACTATTATTATCATTACTACTATTGCTACTATTACCACCACCACTACTAATACTGCTACTACTAGTACTACTTCTACTAGTCCTGTAATTATTATCATTATTATCATTATTATTATAATTTTTATTATTATTATTATTATTATTATTATTATTATTATTATTATTATTATTATTATTATTATTATTATTATTATTATTATTATTATTATCAATGTTATTCTTGATTTGTTGTTGTTATTATTATCATTACTACTATTATTACTATTATCATTATTATTATTATCATTATCATTATAACTATTATCCTTTTCGTTATCATCATTACCATTATCACAGATATCATTATTATTGTTCTGGTTCTTGTTACTGTCTTTAATTTCATTACTATTACTTTTATCATTATCATAATTTTTGTTAGTAATAGCAGTAGTAGTATCATTATCAGTTATTATCATTATTGTTTTCATAGTCCTTGCCTTGGTGATTAATAATGTTAATATGAATAATAATTGCTATTATTATCTTTTTTATTACTATTATCATTATCAATATAAGCTTTATTATTAATAAGACCAATATCATCACCATCATTACCATTGTTATTTTTAAATTTCATTAATCATTTTATTTCTATCACCATTACATTTTGATTATTAACATCATTACTTTCGTTCTTACTATCATTTCTATCATAATATCATTATAATCATTATCATAACTAATATTTCCATTATTGTTATTTCCCACTTGGTTGTTTTAACTAATATTTATTTGGAAATCAAGTTCGTAGCTTTAAGGATGATTTTAATATATTTTATGCCATATATTTATTACTTTTATTACTTTATGTTAGCCACCCTTTGTCTCTCTATGTTTGTCTATTTATTTATTTGCCTGTCCATCTCTACTTTCCTGTCTCTCTCTATCTCTATACATATCTCTCTATATATATGTATACACATCTCTCTCTCTCTCTCTCTCTCTCTCTCTCTCTCTCTCTCTCTCTCTCTCTCTCTCTCTCTCTCTCTCTCTCTCTCTCTCTCTCTCTCTCTCTCTCTCTCTCTCTCCCCCGTTTCCTCCTCGTTCTCTCCTCTTCGTCCCCTCCTTCCTTCCTTCCTTCCCTCCCACTCCTCCTAATCCACCTCCCTTCCTTCCACCCCCATCTCGCCCCCCTCCCACCCCCGCTATCTCCCTCCCGTCAGCGACCTCGCGGTATAAAGTCTCCATGTGACATACAGGCCACGTAGTATACCCGGCCGCCTCGCCCTTTCGAGACCCGACCATCTGTCTTGGATTAATGGCCGAAGGTATTTTAGCTGTGAAGATTTGCGGGACTGTTTTATGAGCAGTGCATTAGAGGGCGGGCTAGACGTGAGGGCGAGGGAGGGAGGGCATGGGCTTGGACAGGTAGAACGAAGGGAGGGAGGCAGGGAAGGGAAGGGATGGGGAAGGCGTGAGGGAGGTGGGATGAGGGTCAGGTGAATGAGGGAGGGCAACGTATTTCTCATTTTTCCTCGCGGGGAAACACGTCCATTTCCTTCGCAGTTTATGTGTTGTGCGATTGGGATTTACTCTGGCGTGGGACAATTATGAACGATTGTTCTGTTTTTCTTCCTTTTTTGGTGTGGATGTTGAAAGATGGAAAATAACTCTGAAGCAAACGAATAAATATATCTGAGGTACTTTTCTATATACATTATAGTGATTTGCACATGTATCCTCTATGTATTTATAACACACATACAATATGTACATACAAGACTCACGCTAATACATACACAGATCTTCAGACAACAATACTTTATACGTCATACTTGATCATTGGTATTATTATTATCGATACTATTGCTGTTATAATTTTTCTTTTGATTACTACTGTCATTATTATGATCATTATCATTATCATTATCATTTATATTATTTTTATTATTGTTATTATTATTGTGATTATTGTTATTAATATTATTCTCATTATCATCATCATTATTATTATTATTATTATCATTATTATTATTATCATTATTATTATTATTATTATTATTATTATTATTATTATTATTATTATTATTATTATTATTATTATTATTATTATCATTATTATTATTACTATTATTATTATTATTATTATTATTATTGTTATTGTCATCATTATTATCATTATTAGTTATTATCATTATCATTATTGTCATTATCATCATTACTGTTATTATTACAATTTTTACTATCGTTATTTTCATTCTTATCATTATTGTTGTTACTATCATCATAATCAATATCATTATTGTTATTATCATCATATTATTTTTATTACTCTTACTATTATCATTATTATTACTATTGTTACCATTATCATTATCATTATCATTATTGTTATCATTAGTATCTTATTGGTATTATCACCATTACCATTCATTTTGTTCTTATCTATATTATTATTTTTCTTATTTTTATTGTTTTTGCTATTATCATTATTATTTTTTATGATTATTATCATTATGATTATTATCATCATTATTATTATGATTTATTATTTTGATGATTATTATTATTATCATTATCATTTTGATGATTATTATTGATATCATCATCATTATCATTATCATTGATAATGTTTTTATCATCATCATCATTACTTATATTATGATTTTTATCATTTTCATTATTATCATCATCATTACTTATATTATTATTTTTATCATTCTCATTATTATCGTCATCATTAAAAGTCAAAGCTGGCCCCATATCTATCTGGACGTAAGGGACATGTTTTGAAGAGAAACACGCTTACTAAGCCGCGGGATGATGCGGTAGGGTGACCAGTTCCTTTCCGCCCCGACTTTGACCCCAGTATGCTGACGTCAGCATACCAGTGCTCATTCACAGCTGAGTCGACTGGGAGGGGCAGCCGGGCGCGAACCAAGGACCGTACGATTGCAAAGCCAGCGCCCTATCACTGAGCCATGCTTCTTCCATTGTTAATATCATCATCACTATTAATATCCTTATCAACATTATTAGTAATATCATTATTGTACTCATTATTATATGCATTATCATCATTATTATTGTTATTGTTATATTATTATATATTATATATTATTATTATTATTATTATTATAGCACTATTACCATTATCAATATCCTTATCATCATCATTATTATTAATATTATCATTATACTAATTATTATATGCATTATCATATTTATCATTGTTATTAGCATTATTGTTACTTCTATGGTTTTAATGTATCATCATCCACATTATCATCAATATTTTTTATCATTATTATTATCAATGTTTTTTATCATGATTATTCTTAATGTTTTTCATCATTATTATTATCAATCTTATCATTTTCACTATTGTTACTCTCATAATTAATATCCTTAACATTAACAATATTTATATATTGAACCATACTTCCCTTAGTAATTATCTTCATCATATTGTTATTATAATCAATGTCATTTTTCTCATTGTTCTTATTATTGTTGCTTCCATCATTATCGTAATGATCATTATCGTCATCAGCAGCAGCAGCATTACTAGTGTTATCATTATTTTCATCATCATTATTTTATCTTTTGATTTTTCTTACTAATATAATTATCATTATCACTACTACTTTTTTGGTTATCATTATCATCGATTTAATTATTTTTATAATTCCTATTATTGCTGTCATTGACATTATTATCATTATTGAGATTTCTGGTATCATCTTTATTATCAATATCATTTTTGTCGTCATCATTATTATTGATTTTATCATAAACTGTAATTATTCCTTAGTTTATCGTTCTTTTTGTTATTACCATTACTATTATCATTGGCAATATTGTTGTTACTATTATCACTATCATCATCATCATTATCACTATTGTATTAGTATTATCATAATTATTATAATTTTCCTTTTTTCGGTATTGTTATTATCATCTCATAACCATCGTCAATAATATTATAATTTATCATTCATTATCATTATCATTATTATTATTATTATTATTATTATTATTATTATTATTATTATTATTATTATTATTATTATTATTATTATTATTATTATTATCATTATTATTATTATTATCATTATTATTATTATTATTATTATTATTATTATTATTATTATCATTATTATTATTATTATTATCATCATCATTATTATTATCATTATCATTATTACTATTACTTTTATTATTGTTGTTTTGTTGTTATTATTGTCACTATCATTATCCTCACCATTAATATCATTATTGTACTTGTTCTTGTTACCATTATTATAATTACCAATTTTATCCTTCTAATCAATACTTTTATTCTCATTACTAATATAATAATTATTATTTTTATTATTATTATTTTTCAATTATTATTACCATTTTTACCATTAGTTATTGTTATTATCATCATTACTATCATTATTTTTATCATTAGTATTTTCGTTATTATTATTACTATTATCATTATTATCTTAATCATGATTATCATTATCATAACTAATATCATTACAATTGTGTATGTGTGTGTGTGTGTGTGTGTGTGTGTGTGTGTGTGTGTGTGTGTGTGTGTGTGTGTGTGTGTGTGTGTGTGTGTGTGTGATATACACTCTATCTCGTTATCATTTTTTACCTTTTTATGTTTTTGTTTTTATTTTATTGGCTTGCTTTATTCTGCCTTTCTTTAAAAGATTTGAATATCGGGATAAGGTAACGGGGGGCGGGAGGCATACGCAATGGGATAAATAATTCCAAAAGGGAATTCGATCACTGCATTTCTCTTTCTTTACCTTTTTCTTTTGTGTTTTATTATTATCATTATTATTTTTTTTTTTTGGTCCATTTTGTCCGTCCCACCCCAACTCTCTCTCTCTCTATCTCTCTCTCTCTCTCTCTCTCTCTCTGTCTCTGTATATATATATATATATATATATATGTATATATATATATATATATATATATATATATGTGTATGTGTGTGTGTGTGTGTTTGTGTGTGTGTGTGTGTGTATTTATGTACCTGTCTCTCTCCCTCTCTCTCTCTCTATCTATAGATCTATGTGTCTATCTATCTGTCTCTCTTTCTCTTTCTTTCTCTCTCTCTCTCTCTATCTCTCTCTTTCTCTTTCTTTCTCTCTCTCTCTCTCTCTTCCCCGTTTCCCTCTCTCTCCTTGTCTCTCTTTCTCTTTTCCAATCATTTTCTTTTTCTTTTCTTTTTTTTTTTTACAACCCGGCTTCCTCTCTTACTCTTTTCTCCCCTCGTCTCTGTCAGTCTGGCTGTCAGTATCGGTCTTCTATTAAAATGTGACTACGCTTGGCAGATGTATATGGAGAGAGCCAAGTTTGAGATTTATTGCATTCCTTGTCTCAAAATTTAATCTTGTCGCCCAGTTGTTGGAGCAAATATAAAGTTCATCTGTCTTTAAGCCTATCTGAACTTTTATCATTTTATTTTTCTCTATATAATTCTTAATGTCCGCCAGTATATCTTTTTATTTCTATATCTGGTATTTATGTGATCTATGATTCCTGGTTAGGCCTTCAGCCGCCAATTAGGGTCCTTTTGAAGGTATAAAGGACGATATTATGTCCCTATTAACTAACTACAATCACGATTTAATTACCCTTTCACTGAAATTACGTTTTCAGATAGCCTTGCAATATAAGGTAAATTGTATGTTGAACTGCAAGATAATTTACATCGATGACCAGTCGCAAATTGCAAGTTCAGAAGTTATTTAGCATTGTAAATAAACATTCCACGTGTGCAGGATCTTGACGAGAAAAGGCTTGGATTGGTTTTGCGTTTGACGATAAATCGCAAGGGAGGTCAGCGTTTGAAATGGAAATGGCAGAGGCGAAAGGAGCCTCAAAATCTTTGATTCCATCTATTATTTACCGTGTTTCGACATGGCCCAGTTGCATGTTATTTCGACGTTTGTAAATGCTATTATGAATGCTCGATATTCACGGAAAAAAATATTAGGCTTAATTGGAGAAATGTGATTTATTTGTATTTATAAGTGATAAGCGTAACTGCGAGTGTTTTAGCGTAGGACATATGACAAAAAAGTCATATCTGAAATAATTTAATCGTGATACCGAAAATTAAGAAAATCTGTCACTGGACAAAAGAAAAATGAAACTGATATACAAACTTTGTTTTAGGAGTGGGATAATTCTGCTGAGAGAGGCATGATGCAGCAGTCCTGTAGCTCGCTTGGCTCAGTTTCTTAGTTGGCAACACAGGCCTAGATCACTCGTTAATGTGATGCTTTAAACTCGTCTTTTCGAGCGTCTAAACTTTCGGAATAAACTGACATTATCAAAGGTCACAAAAAGACAAAGAAACACGTAAACATAGAAAACACATATGTATGTGAATTGTGCATATTTAGACCATCACTTCAACACGACCGGATTATCCTAAAGCCTAGTATTTGGTGCAGCCTTAGTGTAGGCTGTGCTACGGTGCGTACGAGTTAGAGGCTTCGTCTGAGAGGTGGCCCATAAATTCATTAGCCGAGGAGCCCTCAAAAGGTCCTAATTCGGCCCTGCTTCTGCGTACCATTGAGCTGTTCTATGCCTTTTTACTCGGGGGACTTAATGGGCAGCTAACCCATTAACTCCCCTATACACTTGAAGGAATCAACACAATATTTCGGAGGCGACAGTGGTTGTAGGGGGTAGATGGAGGGGGGGGGGGGTGACGCTAGGACTGGAGTTCGTTATATGATAGAGACATTTGCAAAATATCGATGCAACGCGCTACCCTATACAATGTCCATCTGTGTCAGGATAAACGCATTCCGGGTAACGAGATAGACATATGAATAGACAGGTGATTCGACAATTGAAAATCGTTCAGTATTTCTTTCTTTTTGAAAATACTTTTTTGTCCGTTATTATTAGATTAAAAGGCTAGACGTACTGGAATTGGATGACCTACTTTTTCCCTTTGTCATTTTGCTTGTATTTAATAGTGTTTTCACAGGCTTTCTTTGCCTCTTAATTATTAACGTATATATTTCTAATAGAAATGACTAAAGATTGGTATTTCACCAGATCATTATCTTTGTTGAATTGCGTGATACCTAGTATCATATAATTGCCTTTTCCACTCTCTTCTTCTCTTTATGTTCCGTAGTTCTTACTCTCTGATTCTATTTCTCTCTCTCTCTCTCTCTCTCTCTCTCTCTCTTTCTCTCTCTCTCTCTCTCTCTCTCTCTCTCTCTCTCTCTCTCTCTCTCTCTCTCTCTCTCTCTCTCTCTCTCTTTCTCTCTCTCTCTCTCTGTATATATATATATATATATATATATATATATATATATATATATATATATATATATATATATATATATATATACATATATATATACATATATATATGTATGTGTATATATATATACATATATATGTATATATATATATATATATATATATATATATATATATATATATGTATATATATATATATATTATATATATATGTATATATATTTCTATCTTTTCTTTCATTCTTCCTCCGAAATAGATTATCTCCCTCCCAATCTCCTCTTCTTTCCCTGCCCCTCCCTCTATCCTTCCCCCCACTTCCCTCCCTTGCTCCCTGTCCCTTACTCCCTCATTCTCTCCTTTCCCTGACTCCACCTCCCTCCTCTTCCCTCCTTCTCTCCCTCCCTCCTTCCCCCCGCCCCCCTCCCTTTCAGAGTTGGCCAAGTTAAGTGTTTCCACCTCACCTCATTTTTCTTGGAAACTCTGGGGCTGTTAACGGTTGAATTTCCTTGATCACTTTTTCGTTTCCTCCTTTTTTTTGCTTTTCTTTTTTGTACCTTGTCTTGTCTTTCGCTTCTCCAGCTCTCCTCACTGTCCTTTTGTTTTTCTCTTCTTCCTTCGTTCTTATTCCTCGTTTGTCGAGTTTTTTATGTGTTTTTTTTTTTTTTAGCTCCTCTTTCTCCTTCGTCTTTTTTTTTTTTCTTTTCTTTCTTCCTCCCTCCCTTTGCTTTTATCCCTTCTTCACCTTTCTTCTCCTTTATGTTTTTTTTCTTTCTATTTCATCCGTCTTTCTTTGTTATTCCTCTCCCTCTTTCGTTCTTCTCTGCCCTTTGTTTTCCAAATTCCTCCCTCAACCTTCTTCTCCTTCTTCTTTTGTTATCCTCCCTTCATCTCTTCCACTTTTGTCCCTCTCCGTTTTCCCCGCTTCCATATTCGTCCTTTTTTCTGTTGTTTTGCCCTCTCTCCCCCCCCCTCTCCCACGTTCCACCTCCTCTCCCTAATCCTATTTTATCTCCTCCCCCTGTCCTCTCCCCCCACGCCCACCCACACCCACCCACCCTCCCCTTCAAAGTTGACTCGAAGATTGTGTTGGCTGGATAAAGGGAGCTCGCGTGAGTG
>NC_091574.1:17160931-17165931 GCF_042767895.1 Penaeus vannamei
ATGTATCTATATATAGTTTACAAACTTGAGAGACAAAGGTCATACAATTGATAATTATTAAACCGTTACGTTTTCTTTTTAATTTAGAACGAAAATTTCCGTCTTATACTATGAGAAATATATATAGCAGTGATAATTACCACATAATAGTATGATCATGCATAAAACGTTTTCATTTTCATATGTAAATGCAGCAACAAATGAGGCAAACTCTCTTTTACCATTGAAGAGAACTGACTCATCTACCATTATAAAATATCACTAACCTACACTACCCTTAAGAATATAGGTTTATCAGTAATGTTCCCATTTTGATTACCATTAGCACTAAGATTATCACCCTCGACGCTGTTTAAGTAATAGTGAGAGTAATAACATTTGTTACAACAATCCTGGCGATAATATTAGTAACAGCATCGGTAATATTAACATTAATAATGATGAAAGCAATAGGAACTAGAATAAGACAATGATAATGATTATGATGATGACGGTGGTGATTTTGATAATAATGATGATGATGATGATAATAATTGTATTTTTTTTTTTCAATAACAAGGTTATTGATGAGATTTATTGCTATTGTTATATCCATGATAATAATAATAATAATAATAATAATAATAATAATGATAATAATAGTAACAATAATAATAATGATGATGATAATAATACTAATTATTATTATTATTATTATAATAATAATAGTGATAATTATAATGATAATAATAATATTATTATAATTACAAAGTAGTAGTAGCAGTAGTGTAATAATAGTAAATGATGACAATAACAATAACAACAATAATAATAATGATAATGAATAAAGATGATGATGATGATGATGTTGAGGTTGATGATGATGATGATGATGATGATGATGATGATGATAATGATATGATGATAATAATGATAATGATAATGATAATAATAACAAAAACAACAATTATAAATACCAGCAACAAAGGCCCTAATATTAAAGAGAGGAGTGAATGCTGGCAAAACAGGGCAGTAATTAGCGTCTATACAGGAGAGGAGAAAAGAGACGACCCCCCCCCCCCGAGAGCCCAGGAGACGTGTGTGGAGAAACAAAAGTGTGGCTTACGAAGTGCACACAAAGCACCTAGGGTAAAGATAGCTTGACACAGGGAAATGGGGAAGGAGGGCATAGCGGTAAGGAAAAAAAAAGTGCTAAAGAGTTTTAAGAAGTAAAGATTTAATGGAGAGAAAAAGGGAATAGCAGTAAGATAAAAAAAAGAAAATAATCAAAAAGTGCTCAATAGTTTTAAGAGGTAAGGATTTAATGGAGAATTGAAACCAAACGGATTTATTGTTATTGTAGAGAAAACCCGATGGTCCTTGGAACCGAAGTATGGAACGAGTCAACGAAAACCGCACGCCTACAAAAAGAAAGAAAGAAAAAGAGTACTATGGGTGGAACAATACGAGGCCAAACACAAGCAAAGTGAATTTTTTAGGTGTAGATGAATAGAGTTGGCTGTGACGTAACCCAAGAGCCAAAAGTCTGTATCATCTACTTGAAGCCAGAAGCTGGAAAAGAACTAGAGAAGGGGATGGACCAGCTAAAAAGTGTCCGTTATGTGATGGACAAACAGAGCTGCTTGGCTTACGTAAAATCTTGCCTCGGAGAGAATATATGAGGAGACACAACAATGCACTTTACATCGCTGACGGGGGAGTGAGGAAAACAGGGAGAAATATTATTAGAAAATACAGCATAAATCTGAAATGATATTGGGAGAAGTATAAGGCAGTGAAAAGTATAATAGTATAACAATAGTACACAGTAAATAATATACGTATAAGATAAACAGTATAAAGTAGTGTGATAACTTGAAATGGTATAAGGTAGAATAAAAGGTAGTGCTAAAAGCTGAAATAGTATAGAGTATTTGGCAGTATATGGCTTACAAAAAACCTTTGATAGATTTAATGATTTAAGGAATTCATAACAGCTTTTTAAAGTAATGAAGTTTCATTAGTGTCAAAGAATGATAATGCTATATACAGTGACAATGCCTTATGAAAAATGCATAATGAAAGACAATTATCTTAATGCTTATAAAGATAATAATAGTGATAATGATAATAATGATGATAATGAAAAGGATCATGGTAATGATAATATCAGTAGTAATAATATATATAACCATTGTTATGATAATGATATGGATGCCTGTTCATTCAATGCAATATAGTATAAGAGAATATCGAGAATTACTTAAAAGTTTCATTCGTTAAAACAGTGACATTGTCAATATCAATTACAAAATTAAAATGATAATGTTGATCATAATGATACATTTGGCAGTAACAATGGTAATGGTGGACGGAAAAAAAACATTCGAACGGATTGACACTTTAGTTGATAAAAAAAAAAAAAAAATCTGCACGTGAAAACCTTGAATGTAAAGGCCAGAAGGATTTTGAAAAAGTCCTTTTTTCTTCTTTTTTCTTTTTTTCTTTTAGAAAATCTAGTTCATGCTATTGATATTGATTGTAGTAGTGGTAGTAATAGTACAAGTAGTAGGAGTAGGAGTAATGAAATTTATCTAATAATTATTATAATAGTAATAATGATAATAGTAATTATGGAAATAATAATATTAAAGATTATTATAATTATAATAATAATAGTAAAAATATAAGTATAGAAAAAAAAATATAATGTTCATAATAAAAGAAAAGATGATAAAAATGATGGTGCTAATAATAATAACACTAACAACAATAACAGCAATAACAAAAATCGCCATCACCATCATCATCATTTGCATCACCACCATTATTGCTATTCTTATTCTAATTACTATATTTAAAATACATTATTTTCATTATTGCTGTAAAAAAGGAGGAGGAGGATTATGATGGCAACAACAATTATTATAATAAACATATTGATAATATTTCAAACAAACAAAGTTATAAAGAAATAAAAAGAAATCACAACCACAATAAATAAACAAATGAGAAGAATCACAATAACAAAAAACTTCATCACAGCCACAATAAATAAATAAACAAATAAGAATAACAAAAAAATAAAAAACAAAGTCAACCAAAGAGCAAAAGGAAGATAACAAGGGTCGCCAACAACACGCGGAGAAGGCGAAGCGAGAGAGAGCTGATGACAGGGCTTGCAACAGAAAGAAAAGCAAGATAAACGAAGGCGGAAATTGTCTTGTCCATTGCAAGCGGCGACACCTTGGCTGCTGCAGCGAAGGAGACGCAGGAGGAAAGCTTATTTCTCTCTGTTCTTAAAGGCAGCGGTTTCGTGTGAATTTGTGGAGAGGTTTTGAGTGAGGGAAGGAGAGGGGGGGGGGCTGAGAAGATGAGAGGGAGAGGAAGAGAAGTACAGCGAGAGAATTCAAATTCGATTTCAAAATCATTTCTTTTTTTCTTTTTTTTTTGTTACAGTGGCTATTCTTAATATGCGGAAAGAAATTTTACAGTAAATGTAAATAGAAGGTACATATAAAATTAATGCTAGTACCTTGAAGTCGTGTGTGTGTGTGTGTGTGTGTGTGTGTGTGTGTGTATATATATATATCACATATATATATATATATATATATATATATATATATATATATATATATATATATATATATATATATATATATATATATATATATATATATATTATATATATACATATATAATCTTTCTCTCTATCTATCTATCTATCTATCTATCTATCTATCTATCTTTCTCTCTCTCTCTCTCTCTCTCTCTCTCTCTCTCTCTCTCTCTCTCTCTCTCTCTATATATATATATATATATATATATATATATATATATATATATATATATATATATATATGTGTGTGTGTGTGTGTGTGTGTGTGTGTGTGTGTGTGTGTGTAAATATAAGTATATATATATATATATATATATATATATATATATATATATATGGATATATATATATATATATACGAATATATCATATATATATATCATATATATATACATATATATATATATATATATATATATATATATATATATATATATATATATATATATATGCTGTTGATAATTTAGATCAGTGCTGTCAAACTCATTTACTTCAGGGGTTTACATTCCACTTTAGTAAACAGTATACTAAATCGACGCGACAAATTGGTTGACGTATAAACGTGGGAGGCTATTTCATTCATTACAAAAACACAATAACAGAAGAAAAAACAGTGTAAGTGATAATCCAAAAAGACGAAGGACGTTTAATTAATTAAGTAAACCGGCCGCCTGTAAGACTGAAATAGCAAATGTGCCGCGGGCTGCACATGGGAGTGTATTCAGGTTGTGAAAGTTTCTGATACTATGTTGTAGTTGGTTCCACACTATAAGTCCAAGCGTTTGTATTTACCGTATCCCTATCTCTCTAAGTAATATCTAGACATATAGAGTTTAGCTGTCTTGTTGGAACACAGAATTTGTCATACATGATGGTTAGAAGAGGCAAGAGTCCCTTTGGATAATAGCCGTAAATGATTTTGTTCACATGAATGAAAGTATCATAATTGCATTTGAAGAGCACTTTCACCTTTCTAGTTTATTTAAATGTGGGGTAATTTGGCCATATTTTTTCTTTCTTTTTTTACTTTACAAAGTCATTTTTTAGCTTTCAGAATTTGATCCTTGTTAGTTGAACCCCATATGATTGATTAATAATTGATGATAATAAGAGCTGGTATATGTACATCAGACAACTTTGTTTCAGTGGGGATTTTTTATTTATGTGGCGTTGGAATGTTAATGTGCCCTTTACTTTCCTTCAAATGTTGTCGACATGGGTCTCAAATATTATGCATCTGTGTATGTGTAGGCCTAGATTTTTCACGGTAGTGCTTGGTCATATGTAGCAGCCTTCAAACCCTATGGTAGTGTTTATACGAAGGTTTGGCGACTTATCTATAAAGATGTATTGTGTTTTATCACTTCATCGTATCATTTAGTCTAGTCTTTTTTATCAA